>NW_008794443.1:1702743-1776135 GCF_000699145.1 Aptenodytes forsteri
CTCTCCCCGCCGCCCCGGAGCAAAGGGCTGCGCAGGAACCCGGAGCCCGGCCGGCGGCGGAAATGATTCCCGTCTCGCCGGCCATCGCTCCTGCTGCCGCCCACCGAGCAGGCGGCAGTGGATAACGCCCGCGACGTCCCAGCTGCACCGGCTTGGCCACCGCTCTGTTTGCAATACTCGGCCATCACCGGCAGCGCAGTGGGGAAACTGAGGCACGAGGAAGGTAACACACCGCAAAGCAGCCCCGTCTCCGGCACAGAGCTACAGCTCACGCTAGCTCTTCCTTGCAAGGGAAACAGATACAGTGGTTTTTTTTTTGCAATGCAATTATTATTTATTTTGTCCAGGCAGGTTGCAATTGGACGACACCCACGGCTGCGGGAGCACCATCGCAGACCGGCCTCCCTCTGCAAACCTGGCCCTGCTGCGAGGAAGGGCAGAGAGGGGGAGCTGGAGGATGGGATGAGCGGGGACACGGCAAAACCCAGCGAGAAAGTAGGTGACACTTGCTTTTCTATAATAAAAGCTGCATCAACGTACACCAGAAAAACCAAACTCTCTGAAACCCAGCTTTTTTGGGTTGCTCGGGTTGTTTGGGTGTTGCTTTTTGCTCCCTATATAGTACATGCTGCACCGTTACCTGCCTTCATCCAGCCGCCCGGGCCACGTGTTTCCAAGCCCTCCACAGCAGACCCACTTTTTAAATTTATTCACCCCACCGAAGACACGAAGAACCGGGCAGAGGCACTTCGGGCTTCTGAATTTGTGCCAGTCTCTTTGCCGCTACCTGGGCTAGTGAGGATGAACGCTGCCCAGCCACGCGCTGCTCAGGGCTGGGCGGCCACTGCCCCAGAGCGGGGACATTTTACAAGCAGCTCCCAGCACACTGCCCGCACGCACCTCTCGCTCTGCCCGGGAAGGCAAGACTTGCACCAAGTTCAGAAAACACAGTCTGAGATGGAAAAAAAGAAAAAATAATCACCATATTCTGCTTTCCAACAGCGCCCGGGCACGCAAAGCCTCCGCCAGCCACTGCAAAGCCGGCTCCCCCGCCCCACAGTAGCAGCATCTTAGGCATGGGGAAACCGAGGCACACCCTGCGTGCACCAGCTTTTACATTTTTGGGAAGCGGGTGACAGAGTGTAACCGTGGGAGGAGTAAGCCAGCCCTGGCTAGGAAGAGATGCAGCCACGGCCGTCGCATACACCAAATGAGCTTGGGTCAATAAACCAGGTCCTTACCAGCCCCATGCCCCGCTGCTGGGCATTGCCCCCCTCCCTACCACTTCCTTGCCAGCGGCTTGGGAACAAGAAGGGAGTTGGTTTTGTTTTGCAACAAGCCGTGGTTCTTAGTGCAACAAGCACCGGTGCACGCAACGGGCCAGCACTGACACCGCTCACATTGCTGGCAGCCCGGTGCATGCCACGGCACCGCCTGCAGCATCGCTGCTAGGGTGTGCAATGCACCCATTGCCCCAACCCCTGCCACCACCAGCCTCAGCTCCTCGAAGCCCACGAAACCTCCGCTCTTGGCTGCTGCGTCACCTCCCATCGCTCCCTGTTTGCACAACTCCCCTCCTCAAGGATCAAGTCGGAGCGCGCCTGCCCGTGCCGACTCAGCCCCTGATGCGGCGAGGACGCCGTGGCAGCCAGAGCAACCCCACGCGAGCAAGGAAACACCACTGGGTTTGGGAGAACCTGCCGATTTAAATCTGCTTTACAAACAAGCACGGTGCAAAGCTAACTGCGCACCTCTTGGTGCGATCTGCCACGGCGCGGGAAGGTGCAGAGCGGTGATGCCCCTGAACCAAAGCAAAGGGAGGAGGTTTTCCATGTCACGGGCATTGCACAAGCCCCAAGCTCCCCAAAAGCAGCTTCCTCGGAGCCTCCTCTGACCCATCATGCTCCTACCTGGCTGGGCTCGCGTCCTTGCTCCTGCTGACTAATGGTAGACCAAACAGCATTACTCACACCTGCAGCACCAGCAGCAGCCGTCCTCATCCCCAATGCAGGCATGCGGCGGGAGGTACCGAGACGGTGCAGTACCACTGCTCTTTAATCCAGCGATGCCGCCTGCAGGGATTCCCCTGCCCCTTCCTCCTTGATTAAAAACCCCTTTGGAAGGTGCACAGAAAAAGGGTGTTGGTTAATTAAAAGGTGGCGCACGCCTTGGCCGGGTTTGAGCGGTGCAGCCGGGCTCCGAGCGCTGAGCGTGCCCTGGTGTCGGGCAGCAGTCGTGCTTTCGGCTGCAGTTAAATTGGGGATGGGGTCTGGGTTTCGTCTCCTTTGGAGCAACCCATTACCGTGTTGGCTGCTGCCGGGAAGGAGTTGACACGACAGGGAGCTTTGCTCGCACAGCATCCCCTCTGGAGACAACACATGGAGAAGACATCAGCCCTAACGAGAGCCGGCCTTCCTGAGGTCACAGCACACCTAATTGGGAGGCTGGAAGGGAAGAGGTCAGTAATGGAGCCAGTATCTGAGACTGGGATCTCCACGTGACCCCAGACACCCGTATTTCTGCATGAGGCGGTTTTGCTAATTAGCAAATAAGTGGCTTCTGCAAAAGGCTTATCCTTGTCCGTGCATGTGGGCGCGGGGCGCTGCTGCTTGCTGCGCAGGCAGGATGCCTTGGCCGGGGCTGCGTAAGGGTGGGAGCGGGGCGGGGAGGGGACGCCGGCCCCGCAGCGGGAGGAAGCCGAGGCCAGGGGGGTATTTTTGTCCATTGAGTCACTTCCCGCGGATCCCGGCTGCAGCCCGCGCGGGGAAGGGGACAGGCGCTGGGCGTCAGGGCAGACGGGTCTTGGCCCTTCATCCCAAATCCCGGCGGGGACCTGCCAGCCTCCTTCAGCCCTCCCTAGCCCAGACCCTTCTGCAGGGAGGGGGCAGAAGGGACTGTTGCCACCCAAGCCTGGCTCAGGAGGTCTCTGCGGACGAGGCAAGAGGGGGCTGATCCAAACTGGACAGCCTCCACCGAAGGACAAACCGGCATCTCCGGTTTCCCGCGCTTGGAGGTCCCACCAGGGTTATGGCTCTGGAGCAAGCCAGCTATGGGTGGTCACCACCAAAATCTCCGAACTCCTTCAAGGTCGGGCTGAAAATCCCAACCATCACCTACAAGGGCAGGGGCCACCAGACACTTGCAAGAGAGAGTCAAGTTGGGGTCAAGAAGCACTTCAACTTCAGCATCGCCACTCAAAAAGTTACCATTCTCACCGAAACACTTCGTAGCAGTTGGTGGTTGCTTAAATACAGCTTGACCATACGGATGTCAATGTATATTATTGCCCTGAAGGCACAGGCACCTGCAGTGATTGCTGAATAACCTAAGCCCCGTGAGAAGTATCTCTGCAGAAGGTCAGCGATGCTTTTATGTACCTCTGGACAGGAGCTGGTCCTTGCAGAGCTACATTTGACCTGGAGAACAGAGCTGTCCATAAAAACCACATACCCATTGACTGGAATAGAAAAATCAGGAGACCTCATACAAGGTCTCCTGCATCAAAATGCCATCTACTTCCAGGAAAACTCGCTAAAATATTTCCCCCGCGCCCGCGGAAACCCCCTGCCCCATCCCCGTCTCTCACAGAAAAAAAAAAAATGAAGCGAGGAGATGTTTCGAAACAGACCTGATTTCTTTCCCCCCCCGGGTTTTCTTTCAAGGAAAACTTTTCTCAAAAATGACACGTTTTTGTCAAACATTTCACTTGTGACAAATCGGCATTGTCACCAAGGAGAGCGCTCGGCTGGGAATTTCGGAGGCGCTTCGGGAAGCCTCCGTCTGCTTTTACCGAGTTAAAAATTGACGGCGGCGAGGTTGCAAAACGCAACGTGTGAGGCGAAGGATTAACTAACACAGATCTGGCTCCAAAATCAGAGGTGGAAAGAGTAATTTTCATTCAGGAACTTGGCACTGCTTGGCACCTCCTCCTCCAGCACTGCCGGAGTATTTTAAGCTCCCGAAAATCACACGTGCGTCGCCGAGAGTTTTTGCATTGATTAAATCAAAGCCTCAGCGGAGAGAAAAATCCAAAGTTGTTTGGGTTTTTTTTTTATGTCCCTACCCAGGCCATACACAGTGACTTTCCCCTTCCTAAAAATAGCGTCGCAAAAGCTGTTTGCGATGTAAAGAGGCAAAAAAGTAACAAGTAAAGGGCAAACATCATCGTGCCAGTTCCCGTGCTCCTGGTTGCAATCTCATTTGGTACAGTTTCCTGAACTCATCACAGTTATTTCTGTTGCGTTTTTTATTTTAACATGATAATTATGGTTGTTATCACAGATGCTTTATGCCTAACAACTTCTGGCTTCCTTATGATATTTTCATTCAAATGCTAAAAGGCTGTAACGAGACTAAGATAATGGCCCACAAAAATAAATGATACAGACCAGAATAGGGGGAATTTGGTTAAAAAAAAAAAGAAAAAAAAAATAGAAATTATCCATCCTAATTAGCATTCAAAGACAGTAACTGGAGGAAAAAAAAAGATGTATTCTGGGGAGGGTTGTTTCACCCGGTACCTAAACCCCAGCAGAGCCCGCCATGCTCCATCCAGGGCGACGAGCACCTCTGCTTCGGAGAGCGGTTAGAAGGGAAGGAAAGCCCCAAATCCTCGTTTCTGAGCTCGTTGCCACTTTATATTCACATCGCTTACGGGCCACGCACCCAAAACCTCAGCTGCGCCCTTTGCAAGCAGCCTGCTGCTCACTGCCCGGGGTGGCACCAGCTCCGTGCTCCTGCCACATCTGGATCCAGAGGCGAACGTCACCGACTCCTTCCTGCCCTCCCCAGCTTCGTCAGCGCTAACGAGCACGCGGGGAGGCGAGGGACGGCACCGACAGCCTGACATTTGCAGCCGTGGAGGGGACAGGGCACGGCCGGCCACCCCGGCTTGGGTATCGATCAGCGAAACGTGGGCTCTCCGGGAGCTTTGAACCGCTGAACCCCACCAGAATCAATATTTTCCTTTTTAAAATAACGCTGGGGGGAAAAGCACATCTAATATAGATTCAGTGTTATTCTGGGTTTTACATTATTCATTGAACCTCAGCCTATGTCATGCTGCAGCGAATATATTACCATATATGATGACAAAGAAATTACACAACTCCTGCAAATATACGATAAAGCGGCAGCCTGGGCTGCTAAAACAGCCCGCTCGACTGGCAATCTCTCATTAGCAACATGTAATTAAGTTGCTATACATTGAGGTTGTGCCTGTGCCACCAGCCACTTTATGGTGAAAGAGGAGACTAATAAATCAAAATAATAATAAATCAAACAGCAACAAAACCCAGAGCTGCGTGGCAGGTCTCAAACTTTCGGAAACGTTTCCTTGTCGAGGTTTGCGAAGCTTTATCTCACCCGCTGCACAGCCAGGAACGTCACCGCAAGGCCACCAAGGGCCATCGTGTCCCCAGGGCCACCCAGCTCAGCCCGCCCGACCAGGGAGGCACCGGCAGGGAACGGGCTGCGTGCTTAGACATAACCGGGGAAAAAAAAGGAAGCCTACCAGGAAAGGTTAATAATTTATCCGTATGCAAAAATGTGCTCCCATTTCTAAAAATCACTTTGCATCCTCAACGACATGCACGATTTTAATGGGGTTGAAGGTAGGCAACTCACCTCCGAATTTGGACACTATCTTTACTAACCAGATGTTACTGCCTTTTTTTAATTTTTTCAAAGCTGCACTTTAGCTTCCAGAGACTTTCAAATAAGCAATTCTAACGATCCCTCTTCAGCAACCACTCCAGCAATATATGTACGCGTATTAGGGAATCCGGTACAGAAAACATCTTTTTACGACACCTGCTGCCAGCCGAGCTGCCGCCCACACAACCTGCCGCATTTACCAACATGAAAAGCATTTACCCAAACCCCGTTTCTTTTCACCCCAAACCTGCCGCTCACTGGGCACGGAGGCACGGGACCTGTTTTTGCACGGAGGGGAGGTTGGGTGGAGGCCACCCACATCCCGCTCGCGTCCCCATCTGCACCTCCGGCAGCCCCAAAGCTTCAAGGAACAAACATTTCACCCGCTAACATTTTTGGGGCCCCGCGCAGCAGTCAGATACAGATTTGGGAGTGGATGCGATGCACCGATGGGGTTGGAAACGTGCATCACGCCGGCACCTTCTTCGCCACTGGTGAAGCTGGCAAAGCACAAAACCCACCTCGTGCCCTTGATCGCGCCCAATGTCCCAATGGCTATTCAACTGGGACCACAAAAAGCAACAGAGTTTGCACATGTGCATCAGTAAAGACTCAAACTGACGCTGCAGGACAATTTTTGGTTGATCCAGGAATTGCAAAAAAAAAAAAAAAAAGAGAAAAAAGGGAATAAAGCCTGGCTGAAGTCGCTCAGCTTTGCAAGGCAGGTTAGGAAATGCCGGGGGGGCTGCACGGATCAATGACCCCATGTGCCCGGACGTATCCCGTTCCCCTCCCGTCCGCTGTGTGTATCACCAGAATATTTATAAGTCAATTGACAGCAATTAATCAGCTAGAGGAAGATAAGGGATAATGAAGAAAAGAGATTAGCTGGCGATGCACAAACAAGCTCCTCCGGGGAGGAACCGCTGTGGTTGGAAGCCTCCTCTGCAAAGCCTATTAGCTCCACTTAAAAAAGAAATTTAAAAGAGGCAACCTGAATAATTAAAAGGAGGAGTTAACGGTTCATGCCAACAGGTTCTAAAAACCTGCGGCAGCCGTGTTTGTTAACCAACGCGGCCCACCGACGAAAGGACCTGCAGAAAAACCATCGCCCCGTGCCGCGGAGGGATGCTCGGCCGGGGTCGGATCCCCGCATCCCCCACAGCCGCCTGGCACGATGGACCGCGGGCGCTGGAGCCAGGGAGGCTCGCGCGGACGCTGTGAGCTGCATGGGGCTGCCGCTGCCGTCCTGCGGGGTTCATTTAAGTGACCAACCCCTTCTAGCTGAGCTATAAATAATAACGGAGAAACAACCACAGGACTCGAGGGGAAGCCTCCAGGGAGACACAGCCTAATATTACCCATCCAACGTATCCCACGGTAGCCTTCCAATCGCCCACCCGCTCCTTGTCAGCAAAGCCAGTACTAAATATACTGTCATTTCGCTTGCCAACTGAAAAATTAATCCCTGGGCAGAGCAGCCGACAGTCACATTTTCTGTATGTTCTCCTACTGATTTTTCCATCCTAATCCTTCCACCCCAAACTTTGGGAAGGGGAGCGTCAGGGCAAGATGTGCAGCGCTTTCCTTGGCCGTATTGCTGCCGTTAGTCATGTATTTCACACCCACAGAAGACGCCAACACCAAGGCTGGGCTTAATCCCGTCTGCAGGACCAGCATCACCACAACGGCGCTACCAAGAACCGGGCACTTTTCACCAAAATTACACCCCTGCGCAGCTCCGAGGGGGGTTACAAGCTGCCGCTTCATTTTTGAGGAGCACCTAAAAATGCCACGTCCCCCCGCTCCGACCTGCATCCTACGGGAACGCTCCGCTCCCGGGGATGCCTACAAGGAACCTTCCCAAATTTGTGCTGCAGGATCCCACCCGAGAGCTGACACCTGGGGGGGGGGGCCCCTTAACAAGAAAGGGCTCAGAAAGAGCCGCCGGTTCAGAGGACTAAACGCAGCATTTCAGTACAATACTCGCCTTTTTCAAGTAACACTCAACAAAATTGCCAGGTCAGGGCTGAAGCCCACGAGCTTTTTGCGGAGGGGAGGGAGAGAAAGCATCTCCCCGCCTTACCTGCCGACTTGCAAGGCAGCAATTTAACCTTCAAGGAAGAGCTCAAATTCATTTAGTAACAGCCCTTATCTACAGGCTGGGGGCAGAATAATTCTACCGAGAACAATATATAATAGATAAAAATAACTGCACTGCAGCAAGGAGACGGATAGCACGGTGCAGGGCAGTACCGAGCTGCTTTCTCCCTGCTAAAGCAGCCCATCAATTTAATGGCAAGTTACGGGCCAACAGCAGGAAAACTGCCCCCAATTCTGATGTTTAAGGGGCCAATGTCGATTTAAAAGGCTAGCGCTTGCCTTGGCGGGTGTGAATTCGCAGGCTGAGCCCACGCCATGCGTAAGCGGGATGCTCCCCAGCAGCCCCGCCGCATCTCCGCTCCCGCGTCTGCAGCCCGTCACCGTAAGTGACTCAGAGCCCCGTTTCTAAAAGCTTCCCCCCCCCTTTCTTTTTTTTAATAAAAAAAATAAACCTGGAGGTCTTTCCAAGTGCCTAAGCAGCGACGCAGGAACGTTTTATTTATGCACCACTTACTGAACTCCCAAACTACGTTTATTAAAACTTCCTTCGCGGCAAAGTTTGTCTTTCCCTGCCAGGAGGTGTAGGAAAAAAAAAAAATCAAACGCCTGAAGGTTTTCAACTATTTTTTTGCCAAAACTTTACCCCCACACTAAATATCACGGCACACCCGGCTGCAATGAAATGAATATACCCCTGCACCATAAAAAGGCCAAGGAGATCCCAAACTGCTACCGGCAGGCTGAAAATGGGGAGCCAAACCCCGACCGCTACCAAAAACGTGCTTTTTTCTGAAATACCCGCAGTATTACTCGATGGGAGTGTTGTGGCGGGCGGTGTAACACCGCTCGCTGCACATGTATTTTATACGTATGCACAAAGGCAGAGAAAGCCCTTTAAAGCTTGGAGGGCTGCACTTGGTGCCTGCCTGGAATCAAATAACGCACTAGGTTGCAAAGTTAATAAAAGTGACAGCCTTTTATTAATCTTAGCTCGCGCCGCAGCGCTTGGAGCCGGCAGGGAGCCGCTCTCACAAAGTTATCGGTGCTTTGCACCAGGCAAACCCAGGGCTGGAAAAATAAAATACAAACAAATTTAAAACAAAACAAAACAAAAAAAAAAACGAAAAGGAGCAGCAGAAGCCACAGAAGGCGCATGCCAAAGCCAGTAGCAAAAGCCCAGCCTCTGGCAGCATCAGGTGGGAGTCTGGGGCTGGATCCCCATGGAATGAGCTCAACATCAGCACCGCTGGGGAGACCGCTCTTGCGAGGGTGAAAAATTGCATCCCGGAGAAGGCGGGCGTGTGAGGAAGCACAGCAACCCACCTAAGCAGAGGAAAAAACCTCGTATTTTTTATTTCCAACCAGATGAAGCAAAATAGCGATGCTTTCTGGAGGAAGCCACGCTCTGAAATGTTTTCTCTGGACACGCGATGCTCGACCTCCCCGGGCTTTCTGCAATTCCTCTGGCACCAAAGTGCCAGGTGAGCACGGAGCGGCCGAGAACATCAAGCTCCAAGAAAACACGGCCTTTACACCCACTCCTGATGGACCCAAACACTGCACCATGGCTGGAAAAAGGCAGCTGAAGGATTGGTTTGATTTTTAAATTGCATTAAATGCCTTTCAAAGCTCCCCAGGAAGCATACAGCGCTTAGTTAAGGTTATAGGGTGGATGTGCAAAACCCTCGATGCCCTTTCTATTTTAACGGGTCCTGCTGCCCTTGCACGGGTTGGAAGCAAGAATCGTCACGTGGCACATTCAAATCCTGGTCTCGCTGCTGGATTTTCCTGACCTGGGTGGGAGCCTGGTGATTTTTACATCAGATCTAAAAGCCAAAAGGAAAGTTGCTTTCCAGTTTCCATCTAAGCTTGATGGAGAGCACGGCTCTGGCCCCCAGCACCCCTGGTCCCCAGGCAGAGCTGCAGAGAGCAACAGCCCCAAGCCAGAAGCCTTTACCGACGCGACGGTCAGCTGCAATATTTAGCAGGTCCCTGCCATTGGGTTTCTTTCCCGTTCCTCTCCAACCACTGCTGAAGCCAATGCTGGACCTGCCGCTGCAGCTCCCAAACACATCGGCAAGCCCCCCGCTAGCCAAGGAGCCCAGCTGGAAAGCTTGGAGTACCAGGACACTGCCACTGAGATACATTTTTAGGGTTAAGCGTTTGGGCACCACGTGCGATACGACAGTCCCAACAGCATCGTCGGTGTGAGCCTAGGACAGATACGGGGGGGGAAATCACTGCAATGTTCACAACCCTTCCGACTGCTCGTGCAACCACTATCTGTGGTCTTACATCCCCTTCCCTGCTCATCTTTCCCCACATCACTTCGGTTCAGAAAGCGCGCTAGGACACAGCAAGGACCCAACGAAGTTGCACGGTGCTGCACAACTGCACAGCGACAGATCTGCACCCCTTCACACGGTGCATCCCCGATTTTCGCCTGCTTTCCGGACACTGCTTGCACTTGGGCTGTCTGGGGAGCTGCCACAGCTCCTAACGGCGCTGGGGACGGTGACACTGCCATGGGGAGGGATCCTGGCTCCCACGTGACACCCTTGATATCCCCGGCATCAGCGCTGGGGTGCAGCGTGCGCCAGGGAAGAACAAGGGGCACTGGGGAAGAGAGGTGGGACAGGAGTTTACGCAGGGAATAAAGAGGAAAAGAGGAGAGAGATTATTGGAGCAAGATGTGCAGCAACAAGAGCTGCCAATTTTCATTACTTCATCACAAGACTCATAGCATTTATTGGGTTTGGATTCTTCTTTTCTTTTTTCCCCTCCCAAACTTCAGTTTCTTAACTCGAATGGACTCATGAAAATCTCAGCTTTCAGCTTCTAAATAAAAGTTCGTGACCCTCCCCCAGTATAGAAAAGACTGCTGCATTTTTCCCCGTGTACTGCTCAGAAAGCAAAGCAAATAAAAGGAACCCTTATCTCTTCCAAATATACTTTATAACCTGAACCACGACTTTAAAATAGCTGGAGTTAGAAAAACGAAAATAGTAATAAATGATCCTAGGAGACAGATACCCAAGAAGCATTCGTATTAACTCAAAACTAAATGTGGTCAAGAATAATAATTCAAGCATGGGTTTTCAATGCGTTTCTTGAGCAAGACAAAAAAGATGTTGTTTCCTGCTATTTTCTCGCATAAAGGCTTCAATGTCACGCACCTTTTCTACACTGCCCTCACAGGACCTCTCCCGAGCTGTGCCTGGCACTGGGCACCGCTCCAGAAAAAATATTGTTGCACCGAAAAGATCAGGCCAATAATAACAAAAACATAATCAAAGCAACTTGGGGATTTGGAGGGGAAAAATAAGCCATGAAGGAGCAAATGCAACGCATCTAACTTGGTGCAAGCAACAGCGTGTGGGAAAAGGGACGCCCAGCTCCGTCTGCAAGATGCATCAGGCGCGGGGTGTTTGCAAGGGGGGGGCATGAAATAAAGCAGCGTTTTCAGGGAAAGCCGCGCCGCGTGCAGCGACAGGCACCAAAGTCCGGAGTGACCTGCACAACAGCGTCAACGAGCAGGGATTCAGCCGGGTCAGACCCTTGGATTAGGTCGCTGTGCCCTAAACCCTCAGCACAGTAAATAAGAGTTACTACGGACGACTCGGAGCCCGGAGCAGTCCCCTGGAGCCAGAGACGTGCTTGGCACCCAATGACGACTCCGGGATTAGGTTTAAAACTGGAAAAATTGAAGAAATAACTGGTCATTCACACACCGGACACCCCTCCCAAACGCAGAGCGCACCCAGAAGGTTTCAAAGACTCAAAATTGTTCAAAGCTATATTTTTCCTTAGTAAGGCAGGGAGGTTTTTAATATTTCAGCTGTTTTGTGCCCTGTGCGTGCTGGGACAGGATGCTGGCCAAGTCCCCTCTCTCCCAGGGGCTGCCTGCGAGACCAGAAGAAAAACAAAAAATACCTAAAAATCAGGCTGGGTGAAAGGGTCTCCGTCTGACAGCTCAGTATTTCTAAAGATAAAAGTCTCAGGCGATGCTTCAAATACCCAATTAAGAGGCATTAGGAGAGGCACCGTGGAGCACGGCCCCAACCTTCGCCAAGTTTAGCCGTGTTTGGTAACTGCTCTTTTCACCCATTTCCCCCCGGCTACGCTGCAGAAATGATAAAAAAAATCCCTTTATTTTTCTGAGCGACATTCACCCTTGCACCACAGTCCCCGCAGGATTACAAATATTTGATGCAATCGGAAAGAAAACAAAACCGTCCCGAAATGACAACTGAGAGGGAAACAATCTGGGAAGTTTTAACCTTCAAAATCTGTCTCTTAATTCTGGTTGCGATTTCTGCAGGCGAGGGAGGAGAAAAAACACAACCCAAGTGGTGTCTGCTTCTGCGTTACAAAGGCAACTTTAGACAGGATTTTAAAATAACGTGACTACACTATAGTTAATGCTATTAAAATTCCAAGTGCAAAGACAACCGATAATCCCAGCCAGTTCCTGGGACAAGAATCAAATCGTGCAACACACAGCTATTCGGTGCTGCTCCCTGCTATCGATTTCCTTTTATTGGAGGAAAAAAAAAGAGTGAACGGTCAACAAGGAAACCAAAACCTCTTTAGTAACCCAGCCTGCCCACTCGCATTCAATACCAGCAGCTCAGCAAGCGAAAAGAAAACCGCTGGCAAACTGAGTTTCCAAAGTGAAAAAAAAAAACAAACAAAAAAAGATTTGGAAACAAAATCATTCCCCTGGGCTGCTGAACCTGCTCAGGCACAAATATATCTGCCCAGGAGAGCTGCAGACCAGCAGCACGGCACGTCCTGGAGCAAAGCACGGACCAGGATCATCCCAGGGGCCGGGGAGCAGATGAAGAACAGCCCCAGAGCATCCACGGCAAGACACGGCCTATAAACACAACTATATTTCCATCTAAAAATCTTGAACCTGCAGCACTGCCCCAAGAGCAAACGCTTTTGACACCTGAAGCCCCAAACTTGCACGCTGTTATGTACCTCCAAGTTGCTGCACCCATAAGTCAAGCTCCGCATGCGCAGGAGCCACCAAGGGATCATTTAAGAGGAAACAAGCAGAAATAGTCACTTGTATTTATATAGTTTGTTGTTTGGTTTTTTTTTTAAACACGTGGGTCAAATACAAGTTTGATTTTATACCAATTAATCCTATAGCCAGAGATTTTACTCTGTTCTTCAGCCACTTGCAAAACCCTCCTGAAAGATTGCTGGGGGTTATACAGGGATTATATTGTTTAGTGAGCCGGTTATAATCCCTCCGATAAGAGGAGCTGATCTGAGCGAAGAGGCATTGGCTCGACGCTATTTGCTTAAGAGGAACAAGCAGAAATAGTCACTTGTATTTATATAGTTTGTTGTTTGGTTTTTTTTTTTAAACACGTGGTCAAATACAAGTTTGATTTTATACCAATTAATCCTATAGCCAGAGATTTTACTCTGTTCTTCAGCCACTTGCAAAACCCTCCTGAAAGATTGCTGGGGGTTATACAGGGATTATATTGTTTAGTGAGCCGGTTATAATCCCTCCGATAAGAGGAGCTGATCTGAGCGAAGAGGCATTGGCTCGACGCTATTTGCAAATAAAAATTAAAAGAGAGATAGACGCAGGTTTGCTCAGCCTCCTGCCTTATCTCCAAAGCGTGGCAGAGAGATATTATTTGATCCAACCCCGGCCGCGGAAGGAAAGCAGGGCTCCAAGGGGAATTCAGCAAAGGCAGCTTTTCCAGGCATCAGCAGCCCTAAGCACTGCAGAGAAAGTCGAAATGCAGCCCCAGAAATGCACGGCGGGACCTGCACGCTGTGAGGTTTGGGCACAGACACCTGGAAATCGGGCGTCCTGTGACCACGGTTAACTACATGGGGAAAAGCACCCATGAGCCGTACCAGCCCAGCCCACCCGCAAAGTTAAAATCTTCTAAAATCCCTTCCTTATCGGAAATAACTGAGCCGGCTGGCCAGAAAGCAGCCGGTCCCCGCTGGCAGCTCCCCGGGGTGGAGGCTGCGGTCCCAGCTGCCCGCCTTGGGCTCGGGGAGGGCTGGAAATGCAGGCTGCCCTCCGGAGAGATCCCCGGAGTTCAGCTTTACGGCATCACAAGCAGCATCTCCAGAGATAACGAGTCCAAAGGAAACTCTCCCCCGCCCTCACAGCTATAAATAGGGTAGGACTGGATGTTATCTGCGATGCTTAACATAGTTATTTCAGTTAAGTCACCCTTGGGAATTGCAACCGCGACCGTTCTGCTGCTGGAAAATTATCTACAATTAATAAAAGATTTTTTTAAAAATATTTTTTTCTTTTTAGATCCAGGGTCACAAATAAAGCTACCCGGAGCAATTTGTTTCCTTAGGCCTGGTTGAGGAAGGGCCAGCACCACACAAAGCACTCCTCAACTTTAAAAGAGACCACGACCGGGTGCAGGAGAAGGGGGTTTGTCCCAAAGCCAGCTTTTCCCTGGAAATTGCATCTGTTTGGGAGCCGGTTCCTTTCTGCCCTCCTTAGCGGCCGTTGTTATTTGGGCTCAATCGATACCACCAGGTCCCTGTTACACCTTCGAGGGGATCTGTAAGCCTTAAATACCCCATAACAGTAACACGAGCAGATTTACTCGCAGGAGTCTCTCTCCAAATGCCCGGAGGAATTGTGTTTTGGGGAGGAAAAGGGAACCCCTTAGGGGAATATCCATATTTTAAGGACCGCCATGACTTGAGGACCAAACAACCGGCGTCTGCTCCAGCCACTTCTCGTGTCTCTGCTCCGCCATCGCAGCACTGGAAGGGAGGAAAGACGGGTCCAAAGAGCCATGCGGGGAAAAGAATGAGTTTTGATTGTGCCGGCGGCACCAGGTACAAATACAGAGCGAAGGAATCATAGAATTGTTCAGGTTGGAAAAGACCTCTAAGATCATCGAGTCCAACCGTCGACCCACCACCACCATGCCCACTAAAGGAGGGCCAGAGAAATCCACAGGCAATAGAAGGGGGATATAATATATAATGCACGCTGTACAGTTGCACGGGTACCCAAGGCGATGCTGTGCACAGACCACGCTGATGCCGTGCAAGCCCCGCATTTACCCCTGCAATGCTCCAAGGGACAGGTCAGGGGGCATCGCCCCTCGCCCAGCTGGACACCGAACTGCACCCCCAGCCCCAGGGTACCACCTCAGCCCCAGCTCAGCCCCTCTCTAGCCAAAGGCGGGGTTTTCCTTGCACTCACACCAGCTTCACCTCTGCCCAGCTCCTGTCGGCAAGGTGCTCGCTGGTTTATACCCACGCGAATGAAAAGGGCACCCACTAACGAAGCGCTCGGAGGAGATCCTGCTACACCTCCCTAGAAGAAAAGCATCACAGCCCGGGCTGCAACCCTAATGTGTCACCAGCTCTGGGCTCGTCACCTCCTATTTATCCTACATCCCTGCTTGCCTGCCGCAGGATCGCATTTTGGGGCTGCCACCTGCAGAAGAGCACTCTGCTGTTCAATCACTAAACAGCAGCAAACAACCCTAATCCAGCCCCTGCCCTGCAAAACCACGAAACCAGCTTAAAAAAAAAAAATCACGAGAGTAAAAACGCACATACTGAGTTTCTTTTACCTGCTGCCGGGCTTTTGAGAACACCTGATTTTTGAGAAAAGATACAGGGAAAACACAGAGGAACTGGCAAACCCGTTGCAAACAGTGAAGCACCACATCCCCAGGCACTCATAGGCACGAACACACGATGCCCTTTCAGAGAGAAGACAGCTTTTCAGCAGGGACCGCAACCGCGTTTTTCAAGAATATTATCCTAACGCAAACACAACCCCTCTATGTTTTTGGTAAAAAAGATAACTATGTAATCATGCCACGGCCCTGAATATTCCCAACAGCCCCAGTGAATCGCAGGGTATGCTGGCATGCAAATCCGAATAAAAAGCCTAATTTTTAGATATCTAGGGGGTTTTGGGAAACAAATAACAGTGCCTGCTCTGAAGAAGCAACAGCGGGGCACAAAGATAACCCAAACGCTGAGCCCTCGGCGCCCGGCAGCATCCCCTTCAGCGCAGGTATCGCTCACAGTGAGCACACAACGCGGGATTAGGGGTGATGGAGGAAGCCAGCAGCAAACCCCACGAGGGGAAGCAGACCGGCCGAGATGGACAGCTCTGCGATTCCTGCCAAAATATTTTACAAAGCAGCTGTGCGTTAACAAAAATGCAGAGAATCACCCCGGTTTCCAGCCTGAATCCCAACCATTCATGTACGGCTTTTCCCTGGCTACGTAACTGCCACAAAGCCTATTATCTTCCATACCAGTTGTTGAAGCGTCATTAGGACAACTCAAATGAGAGGCTAAATTCTCCTATACACACCATTTTAATGATTACAGCCCTTTTATACTCAGCAATACACAGCAAGGGAGGGACAGGGGAGGCTGCCAGGCTAAGGAAGGGGATGCTCAGGCCCTCCAAGGGCTGCAAATTGATTGCTTCCCCCCCTCATCTTCTGCAGAACAATTACTTCTTGCTCCTTGAGTGGAGCTTTACCCCATTCGGGGAGAAACGCAGACCACCGGTATGATGGAGATACGCACCTCCGCCACGCCGGGGTGAATTTCATAAGGCGGCATAAACCACGCGTAATATTGACTCAGTTGCGTAGGATTTCACAGCCTGCTTCAGGGTGCACCTCACCACCCCCAGCTCGCGCGTGCACGTTTCCACTGGCCCCCGTGGGTCCTGCGATGCAAGCGATGCACCACGGAGGCTGCGCTTCCCGGGCCCTCTCCGTCTTCTGGAGGGGTTCCCAAGAATAATTTAATGCAGTCTAATGTACTCTTTTATGCAAGAAGGCCTTTTTAATTTGTTTAATTTGAAATCAAAAGCATGTTTTAAATTAACACCCAAAACAAGGTAGGGGGAAGCAAGCATACTCCAAAAATATATTTGCAAGAGATAATGCCACACGCAGATATTCTCAATCACTTCCCCATCCTCCAGTTCTCCTCTTATCTATCCCCAAAGCTGCAAACAGTAACTTCAAAGCCAAACCGTTTCCAACTGGAAACCTGCGGAACAGGGTCCCCAGTGGATTCAGGGAGCTGCAGGGCAGCCGGGATGCTCAGCCCCAGCCGACGCGTCCCCGGGGCTGGGCAAATCCCCTCTCCGCTCAGGGATCACTAGCCCCAAAAATGACCACTATGCCTTACTGCGTATATAAACGCATATATTGCCTTGACTGCACCTGCCCACGGAAAATGCCGAGGACCAAAACCCGCCCTTGGCAAGGCAGCATCGCTCCTCCTCGGCAGAAACTACGCAAGGACAGGGAACTTTGTGATCCTCAGTACAAGACAACATTCAACATCCCAGAAATAACAAGCCCAGGGAGGACGCGGGGAGCTGGGGAACGTGCCATCTGATCGGATTAAGCTCCAAAATCATCTTTCAAGGTGCAGCTAAGCAGCAGTTCTCCCCAGAGCAGCCGGGGCACTAAGGATGCAAGCACAGACTTAATTTCTATCCATGCAACAGACCCCTGGCATTTATCTCTGCTGCCTAAAGACCTGCTGAAGTCCAGAGGATCTCAGCACAAACCAACGTCAGCGAGGGCTTGGGGGTCTGCTGCCCCCCCCCCTCAAAAGAATTGCACCAAAACGCAGACCAAGAAGCGGCATTTCAGAAAAGCTGTGATCCTGGGCTTTTCAGCTCAAACATCTCACGTGAAAGAGAGGAATTTCCCTCCCAGTGAATAGCGGTTTATACATTCTTTGGCAACTGCATTACCATTAGCAAACACAATCTGTATTTCTGCCTCGCTCATTTGTTTGCCAAGCACATTTGAAAGGAATATTTTATCCACTGAGAGCTAAACCCCGGAGGCTTTGCCTCCTGACGTAAGCGACCGTGCACAGAGTTTTGCTGCAGGTAAGAGGCTTGTTCCCGCAGGAGCCGCCTCGAGAAACCCCACCTGAATACATCCCCTCTGCAAAGGGCGTCTGAACGGCTTAACACGAGGACGGGGGGTCGAGGAGGTGTCGCCCCAGCCACCGATGCCGACAGCATCCCAGCCCCTCTTCTGACCCGGGATAAAACACAGCGGGGAAAAAGGGAGAAAACTGCACCAGGGCACGGTTAAAAAGCACATGTTGGATCACGGACAGAGAAAAAGCCCTCCAGCCCCAAACCAGGGCATGCAAAACCCACCCGGGGCTGCCACCTGCACCACCGCCTCGGCGAGCGCCGGGCCCCCGCCAGGTCCCAAAGCTTCCCTCGTTTCTGCCTTTCTACAGGTTTGGGCTGAGCTCAACCCTGCCTCCTGGAAGCAACAATACTGGGTTTAAACCAAGCCGTTTTCAGCTTATGGCCCAGTTCATTTGCCTAGGATATCATTTAAATGACAGACCTCCCTTAAAATGCCAAAACCAGACATTTGTGGTTCCACAAGCATTCCCTCCCACCGCCGGTGATCTGCATATCAAATACGCTTCCTTTATGCAAAAAGAGATAGAGGAAAGGGCTCGTTTGACTTATTTTCTTTTTCCTCTGACCCAGCAAGCTCCTGCAGGCCAGCCAAGCCTTTCCAGGATCGCCCGCGCAGCAGGAGCAATGCTCCCAGCCCTCGGGCAGAGCAGCTCGCTGCTGCAGCCCGCCTGGGAATCGCTAAATTACTGCAGCAGCCATGTAAGAACCCGGCTTATACTCCTCTGAGCTGGGTCTACAGGAGCCAAAAGCAAGACGTATCCCTAACCTGCAAGCAGAGGTTGCTCTGAAGGCACATGGGAAGAGAGCTGCTAGGAAAGGAGCAGCCAGCGTGCAAAGCACCATCACCCAGACCCAGCATGCTTAAAAGGCATTTTTTTTTTTTTTTTACCCTAGATGTTTTATTTCAATTTTTTTTCCTGCTTCCTGGCTCTATTCTGCTCCTGCAGCTGGGACACCACACGCTCCCATGCAAAACTCCTCCAAACCTGCACCAGGGACTATTGCTACGAGGAACAGCTGCTCAAGTGGCTGCCTGCAGTCCCAGCGAGGGAAAAACCACCCCCAGGGCAATGCACACACCTAACACGAGCTCTCCGACCCCCTTTTTGGGAGAAACCCCCAGCAGCTCCATATCCAGGCTGGGGGGCCAGGCAGGAACCGCCGACCAGCAGTTGGGAGGCTCCCAAATCCCACCGGCAATTCCCGCAGCCATCCGGTCCCACCTTTCATTTCCAGCTCAACATTTACCCTCTTTACTTAGCTTCCAAGTTCAGTTGAAGACATTACCCTAACTACAATTATCTCTGGCACCGCTCTGATGACCCGGAGCGCTTCATTCACGTCTCCTGCTCGCTCCCCCCTCCCCGCAGCATGCGGGCGATCCCGCTTTTCCAACTTGTCCCAAGAGTTCCTGCTCGCTTGGGGGTTTTTTTTGAAACAGCTTCACTCCAGCCAAAAGGCACGAGAAAGGGAGATGTTGCAGGGGACTGGGAATAAGTGAGCATTGTGGAAAAAACTGTGCCAAGGGTGGTAAGAGGAGGGAGGAAAAAAAAAATCATTTTAAATTCAGAGTCTGTCTGGCCCCCCCGGATGCTATTTGAGCAAATCATTTTAAATTCAGAGTATGTCTGGCCCCCCCGGATGCTATTTGAGCTAAGGAAGGGGTGATTCAGGAAAAGGCTCGCAGGCATGGAGCAGACGGCTTGGTTTTATTCCTTACTGGCAGCCTGGGGCTAATCTGGGGAGCAAGGAGGATTTCCCTCATTCGCACCCCTGCAAGCCACGCGCCTGGTGCCAGGGGATGCGTGGAGGGCTGGGATCGCTCACTTCAGGGTACGTTTTCAGCAACTGTTTAAGAGCTTAGCGGGATTTTCAGAAGCACCTAAGCCGGTTAGGTGCCTAAATCCCACGGAAAGTCCCTTTGAATACCGCTACCTTCCTAAATCCCAGCCGGTGCTTATTAGTGTTCATTAGACACTTAAATACCTCCATCCACACATCCTAATCCCGTGGCTGGGAAGCTGTTGACCACCATGAGCCTCAGCCGCCAGCTCTGCAACGTGGGGGCAGGGGACCCCCATTTTGGGACAGACCAGGCAGGCACCCATTCATGGCGGTTCCCACCCCTCCCCTGCTGACCCGGGGGAACGCAGAGCAGCAAAGGCTGTTTAGGTTTCTCTTCCCTCCCCCCCTTCTTGCTCTATCGCTGTCAGCATCGTGATGAAGGGAAGATCTCTATCTACAAAGTCTCTTTGAAACGGGCGTACAACAAAAACTGTATTTCCTCCTGCTTCGCACAGGCCCCCACCCCGGTCCCAGCATGGGATAAACCTTTAAAGCAAAGGGCAACCCGAGAAGGAGATGCATTAAAGCCGGCCGCTCGGCACGCCAGCAGCGCTCCAGACGTGCAGCTGCAGTGTTTGGAGGCACCCGGTGCTCCAGCTGCAAATCCGACCCTGGGTACTGCGTATCCCTCCCCGGCAAATACACCATCGCTCCAAATCAGGGCGGTTTTTACCTTTCTGAGGTTGCAAGGACAGGGGAGGCAGCTGCAAGGTGCGCTTTCGGGGGTGCGGACCCTCCCAGCTCTCTTTCCCCCACCCTTGAGCCAATTTAATTCTCCTACGAACCTCTCCGATAACACAGGGGAAAGCACATGCCCGAGCGTGTTTGGCTTGTATCATGTCAAATGTGCTTTAATTGGTGATAATTTCTGCATGCCTGCTATATCCAAGTGAAAATGAAACGTATGCGCTCCTCCTGGCTCTGCAGCTTAACGCTCCTCAGCAAGTCGGTATTAAAAACAAGGGGCTGCAGCAACGGGAACAAAAAGATCAACTTTTAAAGGGCAGCTCTTCCAAAAGCATCACGAGATGTTTAAAGTTAGCTATAACCTAGGAACAGGCAGCAAACGCCAATTTTAATAACCGCGAAGGATTTGGAGAGATTCTCCCTTTCCTCCGAGGAGGAGGGACGCGTGGCATTAACGCAGCACCCGGGATGGGGGGGGGCACGTTCCCCTTTCACCGTACGTACAGGCACGGCAGACCAGCCCCCCCGGACGCTTGATGCTCACGGGAGGATGGATCAGCTCTCCACCACCGCTGCCCGGCTATAATATTTTGATCGATAGCATTATTCACATCCACGGGCAGATGACGGCGCCTGCTGTTTGCTCCTCCATCCTTTCGACCGGGGGACAGAAACACGATAAACCTGGGAGGGACAGAGCCCCCACGGCAAATAAACGCCGACACGGCCGGTTTGTGAATTATCCGCTGGGTGAGGAATTATCGACCCGGGCTATAAATGGATGAGCAACCAGCGCCGGCGCAGAAACCTGAATGAGGTCGCGATCAATTCACACACACAAGAGCTAAATTCATGGGATAATTTTATTTCCCGTGATTAATTTGGCCATCTCTAATTACACCGTAAACCAGATTGATGCTCTGTGTCCTCCTGAGGTCTCTGCCTTCTCCCCCCAGGCTGGCTCCCGCCAGCATTAGCGCTGTGGCAAGGGGCAATAGTAGGGGCTTTCTGGTTTTGGGGGCTCTGCAGCAGGACAAGCCACGGAACCATTCAGAAAGCAAAAAGCACGCCATGAAACCACGAAGCCACGGCAGCTCCTCCTGCACCAAGCAAGCGGGGGCAAATTTTAAGCAGCATTTTGCACAGGTAGTCACCATCCTGGGGGAAATAAGATCTCGCAGGTCCCCAAGGTTTCCAGCCCCGGTTTTTCTCCGGCGTGCTCAGCGCTGGGGCCACCTTCGCCGGACCTCACCTCGCAGCCGTAATGGAGCTGGCAGGTGGGAACGGCAGCCAGGGCATAATAATTCAAATATTCCTCGAGGAGTGCCAGCAAGAAAAGCACAAATCTTTCCTTTGAGCCGCATGTGAAAGGCGGTCTTTGTGCTCGGGAGCATCATGTGCGTTTTGAATCCGGGCTGGAAATCTGAATCCAATCTGATCGGCACTTTCATTTTATTTTTTTTAAAAACAAGCCCAACAACTCCATATAAACAAAATCTGCTGAAGCTCTTGTTTTCCCTCACCTGCCTGACTGTTTCTTTCCCCCTTGCTTTGCTGTATCAAAATAAACAAACACCATCTATTGATTCCGGCTGTTCTCAGAAGATTTGTGGCAGAAATCTGATGTTCGCTGAGTTATTGCGGAGCGATAACTGCATGGCCCCTGGTTGGAAATGCTTCCTTGGAACAAAAAAAAGAGATGATAAAGCGGCTATATCATAGCAAAGGAGGACATGCTTTGCTTTCTCAGACTGGAAGGAAATGTGAAGTATGATTTTTTTAATAATTTATTTTGACAAATCTCCATCCTTCCTGCTTTTTTCTTTTTTTTTTTTAAATCCAGGATACGCTACCAAAATCAATACAAGAAATATAGAGGTTTGCTTTTATTTTGGCTGCCAGAAAGCAGTGGAGCTCACAGACCCTGCATCTCCTTGGACCCAGCACACCCAACCATTTCCACCAACCATTCCTGCAAAGATACATTTTTCTGTTGCATCTACATGACGGCACCAAATTAAAGGCTTCGCTCTCCCTGGTACCTTCTGCAACCCACAAAACTTCAAATTAACCTTTTGCTTTCGGAGTAATTAATGCTGCAACAACGCTAATGACCTGGCTCAACCCCAATACACCAGAGAACTGCCGCAGCCTGGATTGGCATGCCCTTGCAGAAAGGCTGTCCGTACTGGAGGCAGAATTATAATCTTAAAGAATGCTGCTTAGCTCTAATTGCCTTATGTTGTAAAATCCTGCAGAAAGAAACTCACTCTGCAGCACACTTCATACGTTCTGGTCCTTGGCCGAGCTCTGCACAAGCCCAACGGACCCTCTTGGCTTTATTCCCCCTTAAATTTTACTTTTTTGGAGTCTTCTATATGGTTATCACAGCAGGATTCGGCATGTTCCACAAACAGGGACCGAAAGCACCGGTGAAACGACAAGAGACTGCAATTCAGAAGTTCTCTAGACCAAAATTCACATGAAATCGCACAAAAGAAATCTGGATTAAATCAACTGCAATGGTTTACACATTTGAGCTACCTTCACCCTAAAACCAGAATCCAGCCCAAACTAACACCGGTCTCAGGTTTCCGAGGTTTACTCAACACCTCATGCCTCAATCCCATAACCAGACTGATGGTTATGCTCCACAGGGTCACCACCCCTGCGTTTCATTTACCGTCACCGGCAACTCTATGAAAAATCCTCACATGCCTCACCCGTAAAATGACCAGATTTTGTCACAAACCTACCTTGAGTTGACCTCTCACCATCAATAATGGAGCACTTCTGCACCGTGGCCAGCCCAGGGAGGTAAGGAGCACTCAACTGGCTCTGCCCACCTTGCTGCCTCGATAGCTGCGGGCAGCATCCTCTGCCACGCAGGCCTTCCAAGACCCACCCTTCCCTTCAGATGTTCCCACTTTCCCCGTTACCTGCTAAGGAACAAAGAGGAAAGACCCAAGGGACGGCATTCAAGGCAGGTGCTAGAAATCAGGAGCTTCATCCAAGCCCAACCAGGGTAGATATCACCACCAGCTATGCAAAACCAGCCCACAGTTGGTTTATAAAAGATATTCTATTTATTCACAAAGCCCTGAAGTTCATCTGCACAAAACTGCTGCTCAAAAATTTGGGATTTGCCCAAAAGACCTAGGACTGTTGGTAGAGCACGACCACCCCAGGTGGTTCTCCTCCAGGAGAACTTCATGCCTGCAGCTGCATTGCCCGAGGCTGGAAACAAGCTCCCTGCTGCCTATCAGGCTGCTTTCTTTTTTCTATTTTAAGACTCACGATTACTGCTTTAAAAAGGGAATTAAACTGATGGATTGTGGATGATGCAAAACCTTGATGTCCTAGAAAGCCGCACAAATAAATGCTATCAGAGTAACTAAAAGGGGAGACAAGCTAATTTTGACATTAAGTGGTATTGAGACAGTCTGAATTTTCTCCATCTTCCCTAAATCACAGATATTGCTGCTGCGCAGTCCTGGTATCGCCCACGTACAAAACCATCTGCAAATCAGTCACCCTGCAGGAAAGGTATCGATCAGAGCAACTTCAGCACGAAGAATTCGCCTTGTGTTTCCATCGAGGAGAGCTTTAGCAGACCAAGCAATGGCCACCCACCTCCTGCTACCGCTGTCAGCCTCTGATCGGGAGGACCGAGACCAGAAGCAACCTCAGACCCCGAAAGGGAGGGGATTTTTTTTTTTTTTTTTCAGAAATGCAAAATTAGCACTGATGACATTGTCAGGGTATCAGCTCACACTTGCTGCCAACAATTAGGCCAGCTGTACATCTGCAGTTGCTCATTTGGCCACTAACCTGCTTTAGCAATTACGGATAATTAAAACATCGCCCTGCAGTCATTACGATTCAGATCAGTCCTCTGAAGAAGAGCGCTGTCGGGTCTGATTTCTGGTGTGCCCATCTCCTGCTGCTGCTCTGGACCTCAGCTGGGAGATGAAGGAAGGGGGGAATCTTCAATGGGTGTAAATCAACGCATTTACATCTACTTTCTGCGGCAGTGCAATAATTTACACCAACGGGAGAGGTGATGGGTGTTGGAAGGCAAGGAGAATAGAATAAAAAAGTTAGAATAGAATAGAGTCTTTCAGTTGGAAGGGACCTACGATCATCTAGTCCAACTGTCTAGGAGTCGGAGCAAGGAGGACCAAGACAACCCCCTCTGCTCTGTGCAGCAGTGTTATTTTCGATTTGCTGCCCAAAAATATCATGCTAGACAACCCCAGTCAGATATAAGAATGGACTCTGAAGTCTAAGCTGCTGGGGCAACACAGTGCCAAAGCCACCACGAGTCGTGGAGAAGAGCTGGACCTTTGCTAACCACCACAGCAGACCAGATCAACAACTGCCCAGTTTCACTGCACGCCGGGGAGACCATTTCTGTGCCCAGATGCCTGCAAGGGCTGTCTGAGCTTTGTTCCACTCACACAAATACACCGAAGCCGGCTAATTTTCCTCTTTCAAACGGCATTTCTTTCGTCCCCGTGATTTACAGGCTCGACACCTGTATTGACTCATTGGTTCATGGTGGCTTCAGCAGGGCTGACTGCAGAGCACGCCGCTCCACGATTTATACGCTCAACAGCCCCAAAGGCGAGGGGGGAGGCAGCCAAAGGCGAGGGGAGTGCAGCCGGTGGTGCCGAAGGAGCTGTGTCTGCAGGGAGCGTCTTCAGAGAAGACCCCAGAGCCCCCAACTCCTCTTCAACCCAGCAAATATGGGTCTGGGGAAGGTCTCGATAGTCCCTTAAATAGAGGGGCTTTGGTGAGCCCCCAGCTGAGCTGACGCCACCCTGGTACTAGAGAGATGTGCAGGGGGACACGCACGTTTCTGTCAAGTATTATTGAATACCAAGTCTATTTGAAGAGGTGTTTATTCTCCCCCACCCCAAATTCACGCCGAGGATGCACGTGCAAGTGAACTGTGCATGCTGACTTCCAGTGCCAGCTGCTGCTACAGGAAACTTTTTTGAGGGAAAAAAAAAAAAAGATAAAAATAATAAACTGTCAAGCTTTTGCTCCTAGGTGCATTTTGGGGATGTGCCCTCAAGGTTTACCTGCGGATCCGACCAGGCCACCCAAACCTCTTGCTCTCCTTTCTGAAGAGCAGAACAGAGGCAGAGCCACTGCAACCAGCCCACGTGCACCATCCTCCTGTTTCAGCAATAAAACGTGGGGGAATAATTTCATGACTACGTGGCATGGGGGCGACTACAGGGGCAACAAGTTAAACGTAAGTATCTGTCACTTGTGAGCGTCTGAAAAACGCCAGAAATTACACAGTACCACATACGATGCACAGAAAAAAATACAGAGAGAGATTTTTGAGGCTTTCTCAAAAACTTCAGGCCCATTCCTCCCACTTATTTCCATCACGTTCCCTGGATACCACTCGTAAACGAGGCCTTTTTGCCTCCAAACCTGCACGCTCTTCCCTGGATAGAGCATCCCTTGAACGACGGGAGGAAAATACCCGCTTGCAGTCCAGATGCCCCCAGACCGCTGTCCGTCTGTCCCGACCAGAGCGTTGTCACAGCAGGACCACAGCGATTCACCTACGCGCGGGTGCTGAACGGCTTTGCCGCTATGAGAAGGCCTCATGCAAGGTACTAATTGCAAAAACGCCATCAAATACCACACGTGTGTACGTCAGCAGAGGACCTTTGGGGATGGCTGTGAACCGGCTCCATCCAGCGCGTTATTGTCGTCTTAGTGTCCCTTTGTGTTTGAAATAAAAGTAAAGTCCCTTTACACGCTCTGCTTCTGCGGGGATAGCGGCTGCGCAGCCTTGCAGTTCAAAATTAAAGAAATAATTAAATACCTGTAATTACTTAGTCAAAAAAGAGCTCTCGCAGTAAAAACAGGAGAGAGAATGTCCTCAGGATGGTAAAGGTTATCAAAATACCAAGGTTCAGAGGAAGGGGGCTGTTACAGCATCGCTCGCTAATAACAAACAGCAAAGCAATCCCTTCCAGGAGAAGGAGATAAAGAATTTCTTCCTCCGCCGGCAATAAATCAAAGGGCACTGTTCAGCTGATGGGAATTGATTTTTCTCCTTTCCTTTGCACTTAGAGCAAAGCGGGACCCTGGCGAGAGCCTCCAGATGCGACAGAGCCGAATCGATGGCAGGGAGGGGACGCGGCGGGGACGTTTGGCACCGGCACGAGGCACCACCTTCCCTCCCACAGCATCGCTCAGGGTGCGCCCCGCTCCCGCCCAGCGAGCCCCGATGGCGAGATTCAGCGTAGCCCTTCCCGAAAGCAGAGGGCACCAACTGAACTTGGAGTTGGCAGTGAATGAGATTTGATCAGAATAAAAACAGGGGGAATAAATTCCCGTTAGCACAAGCGGAGCAAATGCTGTAAGGGGCGAGTCCGGTGCCGGAAAGGGACGGGGTGCGGGACAAACCCCGCTGCACCCTCTTGCCCTCACAAACAATAATTACCAGCCCGCCTGGCTGCCCAGCAAAACAAGGCACAGTCTTCTGCTGTTCCAGCTAAAGCACCGCTCCAGCGCTTAATCCACTGTTAATTGAAAAGATTTTCACTCTAGGCTCCCTCAAACCCAAACCTCTTTTTGCTTTTCATGAAAGAAAGAAGAAAAAAACCCAAACAAGCTGTCTGTAACGCAGATCATCCAGAGATCGATTCCCCTCCTACTCGCCAAACTCTTTACTAAGAGTTACTGAAATGCAACGATTTTCCCCCCTTCTTTTGTATCGAGCATCGCGCAGCTGCAGGATGGGGGGGAACGCTGGATTGATTTGGTTTCACTCTAAACCCCAACGACAGCCTAAGGCGGCCGTATACATAAGCAGAGGCCTGATTTAACAGGTTATAAAGCTCCACTGTTTTCTCGCTATTGACTTTTATTGCCAAGCATAAAATTTTTAATGAGAAATAAATTGATAAGAGATACAATACCACGGAGGAACCATGATCTGCTCATTTGTGAGCTATAACGTCAAAGACCACATTTCTGAAATCCAGAGAGAAAAATGCACTCACTGTGTATTTATGTCAGCATTCAGCTGGAACTGGCATTTAAAGTGCCACCTGGATGGTGACAGTGCCCTGCAATGGGACTGTGCGACGCTGGGCGAGATGCTGGTGATGGGATCAACGCAGGCACCACCCAAAGGTGATACCCTGCAAGTGGCTTTACATCTGCAGACCTACAGCACATGCTGCCACGGAATGCAGAGCCTGGAAAAGCTAGAAGGAGGAGTTCAGCTACCCAAAACCACGGGGCTTTTCACCCACCCTTTGGTTTCCACCGTGTCTCCGTGCCTTGGCAGCAGCTGAGGTGCACTCTGTGGTGGAGACATCTCGGTGCTGTCAAGATTTGTATCAGCCAAACTCAGCAGGGAGCCCTTTACATATCACCTGCTGTGCCCCCCCCGAGGAAGACAAGGAGGGGCAAAAAACAGAAAACACACATATTCCAACAAAGAAAGAAAGAAAAATCGGCGTGGTGGGGAAGCGCTGCCCTGTCCCAACCTGAGCATTTTATCTTCGCCCCCGTGCCACCTTCTGCAAACCGCCTGTCCCCTTCAACCACCGCTTTGGGCTGGGCTCTCCCACCTTTCCTCCAGCTCCACCATGCCCAAGGCAGCTTTTCGGTGGCTGCCCAAAACGCCGGGACACGCGTGCCAGGGTGATGGCCTCAGGAGGAGGATGATGGCAGAGCCCATGCGACCACAAAGGGGACCTTTTGGCCACCCAACATGGGGGGGACCAGAGACGACCTCCATGCTCTGCATTAACCCCTGCCCCCAGATGCGCTGCCAGGGGAGACAGCAGCTGCACATCTGGATAAAACCCTTCCTTTTTTGCTCCCCTTATCAGGAGCGGTTGGCCAAAGCACGTGCATTTCAAAAATGACGTCCAGGAGTGCCCTTCCCACAGTCCTGCCACAGACAAAGCACCGGATTTCTTTCTCTTTCTCCCTCCCATGCTCCTATCCGTACGCACCAAATGCTGCTGTTCCTACATCCGCGCACCATCGCCCTCCTATGCCAGCGATACATCTGTGCAGATTTACCTGGAAATTATTATTTTTGATAGGGAAAACAACTCCTGTTCAGATTTACCTGGATGTTATTATTTTTAGAATGCAAAACAACTCTTTGCTTTTTGCCAGCGGCCACTTACCGCTTTCCAGCCAGACTTGGATCAATGACTTTGTCATTTGTCCATCATTTTCCATCAGAAATTTCCCCCCTCCAAGAGAAGCACACAAATTCCATGGGAAGAGTGTACCAACGGCATGACGCGCCTGCACACAACAGGTTAAACCCAGCACAGCGAAGACAAACCCCTCGTGTTTTCCCACGTCTGACAGCACCTCCTGATAAGGCAGATGGGTACAGGTTCCTTCTGCGACCCCGACAGCGCGGTCCCCCACCGCAGACATCTGCCCCGAGCCGTCGCGGCGTGACGACGGGCTGTCTTCTCCCAGGGAGCAAAGCGGAGGGTTCCTTCAATGCAACGTTAATTAACAAGTGCTGGAGCAAATCAATCCATATCTCTTCTTCTGCCCCTTCTTCGGCTTTCGCATTGACAATTAGGGGGAGAAGAAAAGCGGTTTAAACAGCTCTTCAAAGGTGATGCTTTGATATTCAGAGTGCTGGGAGAAATCTTGGTTTCTGCAGACGATACTCAAGCAACTGAGGACAAACGTGTGTATCCTGTATATCCAAAGGAGGAGCAGAGCACTTCAGCTCGGCAAACATCTCTAGGTGGCAATTATTGTGCTTGTAAAATAATACAGAGATCTTCATCAGCTTCCAAGTTGCCACTGATAGTTAATAATACACGTCCTAGTGCTGCTGGACAACAGTATTTGGAGAGTGGTGCCTTGCAGTATGGTGGGCCAAGGGATGCAGCCGCATCCCCATCCAAAGGGCTTTAAAAAACCAAACCAAAACAAAAACCAGTGACAAACCTGACTTTGAAAGGTTGTTTTTTTTTTTAAACCTTTCTTTGATCAAAAATAAAGGGTATTTTGCAATAAAATAGCACCCAGCCTTCCCTCCACTCCGGGGTGGAGGGGTTATATGAGTATCTGCCTTTACTTTGAATATAGCCCAGAGCTGTCAAGTACTCCCAAAACCAAAGTAAATGAGTTTGCAAGTAATGGCTGGCACATTCCTCTATTTTTTTTTTTTTTTTTTTTTTTTTCAATTCTTGCTTTATTTTCCAAGCAAGCAAGAACCGTCTCCCTCCCCCTCAGCAGTCCTGGCACTTTGCACGACAACTTCCTCACGCTAGGATTTCCAAGAAACATGCGCAGCCCTCGACCTGAGACACAGAGGTGGCTGCAAGATGCTTCCAACATTTTTTATTCAAACAACATCATTTTGCCGGGCGCTAACGCGGAGCGGGGCACACGCGTGGCCAAGGGAACACCTTTCCCATCGCCCACGCTGAGCTTTCAGCGCAGCCCCAAACTCCAATAGCGCATGGCTGTTTCTTAGCTAATACCCTGGGTTTTTTTTCCTAGAGAAGACCTAAGGGCTGTGGGGTAAGCTGGTATCTCAGGGAACAGAGTACAACAGCTTGTCCTGTCCGGAAAAGGCACGTAATATTCAGAAACTGGCATTTTTGTAGCCTTCAAAATTGTTGACTTCTGAAACTGCTGCAGCATCTTATGAATGGAGAATAACCGAGAGAAACGGCTCAGCCACGGCAAGAGGGAGAGCCAGCAGCAGGGGAAAAAAAAAAAAAAAGACCTCAAACCTCGGACTGTCCCTCCCCGAAGTACCCTGCCTTAGCTTGAATAACTCATTATCGTATTACGAAGCGAAGGCTCACAGGATTATGGTGTTTAGTAATATTATAATGGATGTGAGCCAGCCTTCCAGAAAGCTTTTTGTATTCCTGCTTTGTACTGACCTGGCCTCGGACCTGGGCTTTGCGTCCCAGTGTGCTATCGAAGACAAATACCCCTCGCTCCACATCAGTAAATGCACATGCTTTTAGTAAATATACACCTAGTAAATTTTTTTATATATACACGCATACGTATATATGTGCATATATATCTATATCTAAGACAGGTAGGAGGGAGTTTCAGACCATGATGTTCTCTGGCTGCTTCCACTCAGCCAAATAGATTATAAAATCCTTCAGCAGCAAAATAAACAGCTTAGAGCAAACCAAGAAGCTTAGTGTGCTGGTACTTTATATTTTCTGGCTGGAGCTGGCCATCGCTGAGGCCACCGAGCCCTTCCCCACGGTCCCCTTCTGCACAGCCCAGAGACCTGCCCTGGTTTTAGCCCTTTGGATCGACCAGCACTGAGTGCAGACTGTATTTTGCCTTCTTTCGCTTCAGTGCTGCTCTGCCAGCTCTACGGACTTGGGCAGAGTTTCTTCTGGCACTGATCAAAGCAGAAAGGGGAAAGCTTCAGAGAATAAATTGGATGCTCTTATGCTCTATAATAAGCTACAAAGCCATCCTCAGTTTCTAAGATGAGTTTTAAGCGCTTACAGGTGTTACCCCCATCTCTTGGTCCCTTACTAAAAGGAAACTAAATCCTTAGCGGAAAAAATCAGAGTACGTACCCAAAGCTGTCAAATGTACAAGAAGGCAAAATAAAAGAAAACATGTTTTCCTCCACCTTTTCTCAATTATAGCAGCAACCGAGTTTTCATGCCAGCAGAACTAGAACTGAAAGCAAAGGCATCATCTTAATGTGAAAATGAGATCCAGTTTGGGTGGTTTGATTTGTTTTGCTTCAAGTAAGTAGATGCATTTTTGCAATTCCTCTTCAATTTCAAAACTTCCTTTCTCCGGAGGAGCGGAGAGTCACATCCTACCTGCCCGATCCAGCACGGCACCGGGGCTGTGTTTCCTCTTCCAAAGCCAGGAGGGGTGATCGCTGCCCCGTTAACACCCTCCTCCAGCTCTTCCCACCCCACTGCCACCAGCTCTCACTGATTTCATGGGACCGTAACCGTGCACGAGCCCCCGAGGCTACAGCCTACCTCCCGTAACATGGCATTGCTGGGGAACACCTGTGGCTTTGCTGCCTTTTTCAAGAGTTTGTCAGCATCACAGGAGCAGTCTAGCCACGTTACTACTAAATAAAACATAAATTTTGAAATTCCAGCAAGTAATCCTGCTTAAGAGAGAAGGGGATGTTGCAGCATGAGTGAGAGTAGGTCACATTTCACTCTTTTCTCCAGCATTTTCACACTAGCCTTCTCCCAGCCACGTTACTGAATTAGAAACGTCCAGCTTCATCAAGGCTTACTTTGTCTAAACAGGATTTGGAGTCTCTAAGGGCCACTGCAGAATATCATGTTTAAAGAGCGATGTTAAAGACATCAGGACAGTAAGGGATATGTTAATGCACTGAGAACCAAGCTCCTTTGCTGCCACTCTCTTCTTTTGAGACAAAATTACACAGATTTAAAAAAAAAAACCACCCAAAAAACAACCACATGAGAACTGGATTACCCCACTTCCCTTGCCAAGTGATCAAATTAACTTCCTACAAACCCATCCCGAATTCTTACAGTTCACACTCGTGAACTCTTGCCAGGAAACACAGGAAACTATTTCCTAGCTGGGAACGAAGCAAAGTCCCGGCAGCCAAGGACCAAGCCGTGGCCAACGCCAACGCTTAACCCAGAGCACAGGACGGAGGAGAAGGAAGCAACGCCACACAAATCTCCATGCAGACAATTTATATGCTATGGGACTCCTCTCTCCTGTGCAAACGACCCTTCCACGCCTTCAGCTTCCTCACAGACAGAAATAGTTTTCCACCACAAAAAAGGACTTGCAGGGGATATGGGCAGATTTAAGAAGAACAAGTCCAGGAGTAAGGAACTTTTGAGAAATTTGCATTGCAGGAAAACTCCTAAGAGGAAGCCCGGTGAGGAGGGGTCCGGCCCCACTTCCACATCTCATCACCCCTTGCAAGAGGTGAGGGCACCTTCCCCGGACACGCGCTGCAAAGCCAACGAGACACATTGCTGAGACACATGTGCTTCTTGTTGGCCCCCTTGCCAGTCAGCGAGAAATATTTCAGGCTTCAACAAGGCTGCGAGATGCCTCTAGACCCCATCCGCTCGCCTGCGCGGTGTTTATACACTGTAATGGTCCTCCCCTCTGCTTCAAGCCTCCTTATGCAGAAAAACCTCCAGTGAAAGCAGTGGGAGTCTCTTAATTGCCTCCGCTCCAATCAATACAAACAGCACTCGGCAATGCCAACCGCAACAGCAAATGCTGACTCCCCAACAGCAGGATTTCCACGTTTTTCTACCATTTCCACTGCAAAAGAAAGCTTAAGAGAAAGCAGGCTCTATGCGGGCGGAGGCAGGTGGTACCAGAGGCATTGCTTCCAGGATGAGTCCACCAAACCCCGTAGACCTCTGCCGAGGACTTAGCTCCAACCCTGAGCAAAGGTTTACACCGGCCAGGACATCGGCCACCAGCAATTGCTCTTCTAAAGGCTGGAGAGAGCTGGCACCGATCTCTGTACGTGCACTGCTCTCCTCCTCAGCTACCTTCAAAATAAGAAAGCCCCCCGAGCTCCGCTGCCAAGCGGGATGCAGAGGACACGAGTCAGCCCTGCCCTTAAGTGAACCGCTGCCACTAACAAACGAAACCCGAAAGGACCGACTGCAAGTGTTTTGATTTAATGCCATCTGCAAAGCATCTAAACTTATACTTGGCAGGAGGCACAGCAGCTGGGATTTCCGAAGACGCCAGGGGAATTTGAGCTCCCAGATCTTCGGGGGTCTTGGGATATTTCAGTCAGGCTTAAGCCTGCCTAACGCAAACAAAGCACAAGAGAAGAGTCTTCCCTCATGTTACAAAATCCTACTTCAAACCTTGAGAAAACACAGCACTACCAGAAATTTATCTGAAAAGGCCAGGGTTAACCAGTTCTTGAAGATGCTACCACTTTTTATCTGAAGTGAGCACTAAATTGTCTTTAAAAATGTGTTAATTAACAGGGTTTCACCAAGTTTATTAAGCAGTTGTCCCAGTGTCTTTCGTAGACAAGTCCTTAGCCCTGCAAGTTTCTAAAGGTCTTCCATTCAGAAAATTACAGCCTCGCCTATGCTATTAGACAGCCTGTTATCCTCATTCGACTCTCCTGTTATAATTACTGAGGTCATTTTAACAGGTAATTTGGCACGGCTGTCATCGCTTCTGAGTTTAATACGCCTTCATTCACAAGTGCCACACACGTGCGTTTCTCATCTAGTCCCAAGAGCAGCCCAGAGGACCACGGGTGGGATTTTCCGAAGCATCACAGGACCACGTGCAGAGTATCAGCCTCACACGCCTGAGCAGGGCACTTGCGAGATGAACAGATGGCTTCTCTCCAAACGACTCGCGGTCTTTGGGACAAGGTGTAACTTAACACAGGGAGATGGAAGAGGAGCAGGAGTAGACAAGGCAATTCTGGCCAGCACAGCAGTGGCAGCATATTAGACTTTCAACAGACCAATGCATATATATATATATATTAAAAAAAAAACCCCAAAACCAACATATATAGGGTGGAAGGACAACCTTCATGATCTTGCTCGCTCCATGCCAAAACTGTCCCATCAGCGAAAGCCACAAAACAAACCATACGCTTCGGAGAGCCCGGGTGAGGGAGATGCTCACGGGCAGTTAAGGACAGTAGGGACCCGCTGCTCCGCAAATGAGTCCCTGGATGACCCCACCTGTGCTTCCAAGCAAGTGTCTGACTCTGGGCGGTGCTGCTGCAGGATAACCATGAACCCTGGCAAGCCAGAACTCTGCCTGGGACCTCATTCCCCACCACTCCTCCTACCTGCGGCCTCAGTAAGTGCTTTATGGTTTCCCTTCCAAACCAGGACTCTCGGCAAGCACTGGAAGAGGACATGGGCTTCAGCCAGGCTGCAAAGAGCACCAGACTCCTTAATTACTTCACGGCACTTCTTTTTCTTAGTTATGTCCATTTGTGCACGGCTATATCATGAAGTTTGTCAGTGTTAACAATGTAGTCCCCCTCCAGAGACCCATTCGCTCAACAGGGCTGCAAATGGGACTGGTAAGAAATTAATTTAGGGTGCAGCAATACATCAAAAAGGAGATGGAAATAAAACAACAGCCCAGCCCTGCTGTAACGGGGATGTCAGCTGGCCAGGGCATGAGCAGCAAGACCAAGGTAATGATAAAAACCAGGGGACCTGCACCACGGTCATCTCTACAAAGCAAATCCCAGGACACAAAAAACCCCACTCTTGAATGGTAATCATTGGGTTTAACTGGGATCCAAAGTTTAAAATGCTCCTTATGATCCATTTCTACAGCCTTTCTTCAGGTTATAAATGTATTCATTCTCCGTTTCCCATAAATCTGGGCTTTCTTTTTAATCTCCTTATGATATTGTGGGGAAAGGACTCTAATTTCATAGACCGTGCACTTAAGACAATAACCAATAAAACCCATTAGATTCCCATACAAAGGACTTTAGAAGAGCCGATGAGGAGGAGATGCCACGGGCTGAGAGGAGGCGGAGGACTGCAGAAGAGGCTTTCCAACACAGAGGAGGTTACACAGCCCACTAAGCCCCTAATTTGCTTGAAAAGCAGTTTTCAGATGGGTATGAGAAAAATAACACATCCATAGTTAGCTTGGAAATTGCCTCTTTTTATAAGCTTGAGGAAGGGAAGAAGAAACGGAAAAAGGGCTGAGATCCAAAACAGCAGAACATGGGTCCTCCTGAAGGTACCTCCAAGACGCCCATCGCTCAAGGGGTCCTGCCCGTTTTGGCAGAGAGGGAGCAGAAATCCCCCAGCCTTGCAGAGAAGCCATGGAGGGCCCTGAGACAGCAACTCAAGAAGTCCCTTTTTTTGCAAGAAACGAGACTTTGCAACTGCTTCAAATCCAACCCAAGTATGGGTGCTGCCGAAAGCCACCCACACCAGTGCCAGTCCCCAGCAGCTACGTAAACCGGCACAGGTCCTGCACTACTTGTTCGTGCCTTCAGTCCTGGCATTTGTGAAGGAAAAACCATAAACCTGTCCCAATGATACACATCCTTGCTCTTCCCTCCCTACCTGGTGCACGGGGAACATCTGGAGGATGTAGGTCGCTCCATCCAAGAAGAGTGGAGGTTGGGGGCGTGGGCACAAACAAAACCGTCTTCGTGTTTTACAGGCGACGGCGAGTTCTTTCCGAAGAGAAACTGAGAGCCGTTCATGGCCGGCTGTGACTCTAAATGCTCGTGAGAGGGCTGCCATATGGGTTCAGATTTATCACTTGTGTTTCCTAACTTGCACATCTGTTTTCTGTAAGTAGCTGTCCAAGTCAATGCATCTCCCCTTTCCTCACAAACCGCCCACGGAGCTTTTCAAGGACAAATCATCATTGCTTTCAGTGTTTATCTGCTTAGTGGTCTCCACTTTGCCATCTTAACAATCTCAAGTACTATTCGTAAGAAACCCAGTGCGGGCATTTTTAGGCACAGTCTCCCCCCCTGTGCTCTCGCTGGGCTGTAAATTTGCCGTTGGAGAACCATGCCGGGGTGCCTACAAAAGCAAGGTAACGTGTGGTGATTACTGGGTGGGGGTTTAATCAACATGCTGAACGAGAAGACAGAGGTCTGTTCCCATCAGCAACCCGGGAAACTCCTGTCAGCTCCTCTAATTCCATTAAAGTCATCAAAATTATTTCCATTGCCCTCTGCCAGGGCTGCTTCTCCTAAACCAAAAGCGGAACACAGGAATCAAGAGAGCAAAGGGGAATTCCTCTAAGGACAGACACACTGGGAAAATGGAGAAAAGCCAGGGGGGTCACGAGGAACTAATGAGACTTCCCAGACGCCAGCTCATCCGGACACGAGGAATGCGCGGCATGCAGAGGGCAAAAAGGGCCGACACAGCTCCAGGAGAGTTTGGGTCCAGTGGATGGCCACCAGAGCAACAAAACCTTACTGCTTTAAAATTTTAATGAAGAGCCAATAATTTCTCTTTCTTCCTGAAAAAAACAGGTGGCCTCAACCATTTCTCTACCAAAAATGTTGAGTACAGTCCATTATGCCTTCTTTCTTTGGTGTTTGTAAGAAACCTATCAACCTGGTACCGAGGTACTAGGATAAATGGAATAAAATAATAGCGAGCAAAGACCCGAGAAAGAAAACAGAAAGCATTTACTAGGAAATTTGTGATCTGAAAGTTAAAGACGCAGCTCTGCATGGCCTACCAGCTCTCGGGGCAGTGGTGCCACCAGGTCTGCAGCACTGTTGGGACAGCTACATAAAACATACACGCGCATGCAACGCAGTCCCGCTACAGTCACTCAGTCATTCTGATTTGGAAACGGGTCCAAAGGCAACGGCTGATTTCATGTCACTCCAGTAGCTCCAAGGGACTTGGAGATGGGTAAAAGCAAGACGCTACGTCAATGGAAGGTGGTATGAGAAGAGGGTGTGTGATGCCATCTCGCCTCTTCAGGCTGCGAGACGCTTTTGGACAGTACGCATTCTGCTTCAAGACAAGTGCAATTATGCAGTACAACTGTTTTAAAATAAATTAATACGCTCAACTGTTAATGGTGCCCTTCAGCAGAATTACGTAGCATGGGCCATTGCCATGCAAGAGCGGAACCACGAGCAGCCCCTCAAGGGTTAAAGAGCGGGGAAGCACTTGAGGAAACATGTAGATGCAAACTGGGGAGATTATAGGCGAGTGCATAAAAAGCGGTAAGAGAATAAGCGGCGGCTGAAACAAAGATTGCAGAGGATATTAAAGAAGAAACGCTCCATCCACAGAAGAAATAAAAGGTCAGTGAAGGGAGACGGTGACTTCTCTAAGAAATTGCACAAGTGCTTTCCTGACACAAATATTGACAGGAGAGACAGATACATGAAATTAATTCGGCTCCCTGCCCTGATAGCACGGAGAGACACGGATCATCTGAACAGGTAACCGCAGCAAAGGGTCACTCAGGGTAGGCAGGAGTCATCTAAGCAGGACACTTCTCGTTATTTAATATATACGCTAAAATCCTGCCTCTTGCTCTCCCACCAAAAAAAACAGCGTGGCAAGGGGAAGGGCAGAGAGAGCGAGCGTGCCCAGACCTCAAATGTGTCTCTAAATTCACAAAACCGTACTGTAACAGATTAAACGATAGCAGCGCAGCCCAGAGAGGACAGACAAAATATTAAGCAGAATTAAACCTTAAAGGATGTTACGGTCCTTGGAGAAAAAATGAGCTCGATTTCTTTTATCCTTATGTTTTACAGCAACTTTAAAAAGCCTCCTCTTTAAAAGATGCTCCGCAGTGCCTTTTACACCTGGCTTTCGGCAGCCGCCCCTCTCTCTTCTCTAACATATATAATCCAAATCACAGCGACCGCAAATGATACTGCCATTGCAAGAGCTTTATTTTGGAACACTGGCTGCTGCAATAGTCGCAGAAGAAATTAAAGTCTGCTTTTGCACCTGAAATTTAGATTTACAGGAACAGCCATTTATTTTAATTCCAGACTAATGATTCTCTCTTCCCATCAAACGCGTTCTTCTTCCTCGAAGAGCCCTGTTTCCTGAGTTATTTCGCAAGTCCTCCTCCCACTTCTCCGTTAATTATTGCTGACAACACAGCAAAACTTGAAGCGCTCCTCTCACATCTGAGATGCTGGGGAAGATGTCCCACTGCTGCCCGGTCAGGTGAAGACAAGAGATTTGGAAGCACCTAGAACCAGTTTTTCCCGCAACACGATGCGCTTCCCCCAGCATCGTCAACTGGGCTGCAGAATAGGGCAAACCCCCAACTTTTTCATTGAAAAAGGAAGGAAAAATTAATAAAGCAGCTTGTTTTCTCCTGCCGGACCTCATGCACAGAGGGAAAGCAGCCTCTCCGCTTTCTGCTACGTCTAGACATTTCTTTTTTTTAACATCCCATCCCAACTCGCCCATCAATAGTCTTTAAATATTGAGAAGGGCTCCCGCTGCGATCGCTGCCTCTCCTCTCGACCCATGTGCCGCTGCCAGGCACGGCCAAGGCCATCAAGCAGAGGAGGTGGCATCTGCCAGCTCGGGCGCAGTTGCTTAAGTGCAGGGCGGCAGTCCCCGGGAAGCATATCCGCGCCCAGCTTGAGCCCTTAATTATTAATATTATTTAGATAGCACTGTCGGGGAGCAAAGCCCTTTGCAGAAGCGCAAGAGAAAGACTTCGCCCACCGCTGCGCACCACGTCCAGACTGGGTTTCAAGCAGCTCCCATGCCATAGCGCGCTTGCCGGCTGTTTGCATGGTGTTCATGTCCAACAGCTACGCCAGGCTGGGACCAAGGGATTAACTTCTTAGCATCAAAAGGCTATTAGAAGCATCTCTTGCTTTGCTGATTTAGCTTGCAGGAGGTGAAACGGCTTGCAGGAAAACCTCGGGTGGCACGAACAACGCTGTTGGGGGAAATCGGCTTTGGGGTTTCGATTGCATCGTTTCACCGCAAGCTGAGCTGCGGAACTAAGAGCTGCAAAGGGGCTGCGAGCAAAGCCCCGCCGGACGGCCTGGCATCAGGCAACATGATTACAGATCAGCAAACGCGGGCATGCCGAGGGGAAATCCGGGTCTACGCCCCGTTTCTTTCCTTACGGCCACACAGGACAGTCTCGAAGGAATTGAGCAATATTCAACCCAAATTGCAGCCAAGCCTGGATGCGGCTCTTCCTTGGTCTTTAGACGCTGCAGCATGTGGCCGGGTGCTGTTTGGAGCATCGCCAGATGGATCTAGTCATCACTTGAGGTTTTAGTTACCATGCTGGGATGTTTCTCCACCCCTCGAGTCCTGGCAGCTTTGCTGGCAGTTCTTGACTTCGCCCGGGGGGACACCATCTCCTTCCCACTGCTATACTCTTCCTTCTCCCCCAGTTCCAGACCCTTATCTTTCCTTTGTTCATGGAGGACAGCTTTGTTCTCTGCATAACAACAGGTGATTTAGCAGCCCTCACGTTCAGGGCCTGGGGGATTTGAAGGCAACCTCTGCTGAATAAAACGTGCTCCTGGCGTCCCCTCTGGCTGCCACATCCACCAGAGACAGGAGGCGACAGGGGAGGGCAAAACTCACTTTAATGGCAGAAAGACTCCCCTTGCCCACAGGCTCACTTTGCACCGTTGTGCTGCAGCCCTGAACTTGCACTCCCAGCCCACCGCAGCAAGAGGCTCAGACCAAACGATGCTTAAAACCACCCGAGCACACGGCGCAGACTGATGCACGGGTCTTACCCGAGGCTGCCCAGCACTCGCTAACAGCCGATTATTCGGGCTGCTATAATGACATCTCAATTCCTTGCAGAAATGAGATGCTGCAGGCAATATTGCCCCCCCCCGCCCTTCCGGCCTGCGTGCCTGGATGGACACGCTGCTTGCAGCTCACTGATGCCTCAGCATCCTTGGATTGACTAGCACCTGCCTCCGGACCAGAAGTTTGGTCCAAAGTTTGGCATCGCTTTGATTTTTGCAATAAAAGTAGAAAAACAGAGAAACAGCCCACAAACTAACTCAGTAATAAACCAGCAAATAACTCTAACCCACCAAGTTATCCCAGGCACCATGCTCCGCCCCAGTCAACTCCAAAATCCCTCCCAATCCCGATGTATCCTTCACCCCTCCACATCCAGCCCGACCCTCCCACCCTGCCCCAGGCATGAGCCCCGAAAACATAAAATATCCAAATATTTCAGTCTCTCCACACTTGATCGTGACAAACAATAAAACACAACGAACGAGCACCGGGGAGGGATGGAGGGAAGCCACTGCTCCAAAATCAACACAATTCCTTTTCCTTTGGTGCCCAAGACACGGCAGCACGTGCGCTGTGTTACGCTGATTTAAGGGTGGTGGTCATAAGGCTGTGGGCTGGATCCCATCAGGAAAATGAGGTATGAATTAATACACCATCAGGCCGCGCTGAGGTGCAATACCTAGCTGCAACGATAAAATTATTTAGCCAGATTTCCCCCCCGTCCCTCCCCAGACTCCCAGCTCACCCCCCTCTTCTCCATCTCTCCGGCTCAGCCGTCCCCGTGTCTCTGGGAGACTCGTCTTCCTTTTCACATCAAGCCAACAAACGCACAAGGCATTTAATGGCAATCCACACCGAACGGACAATGAAATTAGAAGGGAACAAAAGAGCAAACCTCGCTGCGCCATGGCCTTGTGCTCAGCGGCTGAGGGGCAGCCGGGCAGACAATGGCTCCAGCTGTTCCCCGGGAAGCACCCAGCCACAATGAGACCCGGCTCCGGCACTGAAGAGGGTCCCGGCTCCCCGGGGGGGCAGGAGGTTGTCGCTGGAATATGCATCTCATTGGTTACCTGTCAGCCTTCCTGGGCGGTTATAAAGTACAGCCGCTGCCGGAGGGTATAATGGGATGTAATAACGAGACCGCCGGCTCGTTTGACACTGGCCCTTCGACAGAGGAGCTTTGATTAGGTGATGGGAACTGGCAGCATCCGCCTGCTTTTAAAAAAACACAAGCTCAAAGCTGTAAAATAAAGGGATCCCCAGGAATGCAGCCATTTTTTTCAGGCTAGGAGTGATGGAAAATAGAAATAAATGACAACTTGAATTCCTTGCCCTAATCTCTCCTCCCTTGGGAGGTCCCATCCTTGCTGTTCCTCTAGGCTTAGACATTATTTCCAGCTCCTCAGGTATGCTAGAAAAATGACATGTTATAATGCCAGGGAATTACAGCCTGCAGAGGGGGAAAGGAAGAAAGCTCCCTGCCCCAAAATAAAAACAGTGCAACCCTCTCCTGCACAGAGCGTGGTCGGCAGCTCAGCTCGAGCCGCAGCCACGCAGCTGCCTGGGGAGGCTCCCACAAATTCACCGGGTGGGACCGTGCCACGGGTGGGGTTCGCCTCTCCTCCTTTTAAAGAGTGCAGTATCTCAATTGGCCCGTCCGCATCCAGCAAACTCGCTGCAAGATGCTTAGACGAAAGCGCGACTTGAATAGTGCTGCTTCTTGGTGCCCTCAGAGCGGGCGAGCAGGGACCGCCAGCTCCTGGTTGAAAATTCCAGTTTCCCAGCTCAATGCAATTTTTGTGGCTGGTGACACGACCGACCGTGCAGCACCCTCCACCCACCTCCAGTCCCAGCGCCACCGACCTCCAGTCCCAGCGCCACCGTGCCCTGGTTTCCCCGGCACAGATGTCCAAGCTGGCACCGGGACGTGGCAGAGACAAGCAGAAAAGTATTTTTCCTCCCCGCGGGCTAAGGAAAACACGTGCAAACAAGATGGATACGAGAAAACCCTGGGGTTTAGGAATGCCAACTGGAAGAAATAAAACTCCTGACTAACAAAGCACAGGCTGGGGAAGCTGCTACTGAGGCCAGTGCTGCCAGTGAGGATCCATCCTGCTCCTCTCCCTCTGCAGAGCACCCCAGAGGTCCCACTTTCACGCTCCCACGCTGAAGCTGCCCTCCAGAGCTGGGCGGTTTTGTGGAGCAGCTCCGTCGGCCACGTCTCCATCACTGCAGCGAGAGCAGGGACGGACCGGGGTTACCTCCAGCACATCGCACAGCTCGGGCGGGTCCCGTTCGGTTGGCTTATGACCGGTGCATCCTAAAATTTGCACAGAGTAAGAAGGGCTGTCACGCTACGTTTCAGCCCACAGCTGAAAGTAGGCCAGCTCATAGCTCCTGCCAGCACGAGCTGCGCTCACGCTGCCTTCCACCGTCTGGTGGACAGGCCTTCTGATTAGCCTTGGTTAACGAGCTACGTTACAATGAAAGCAAAGGATGTAGCTCAGAAGAATACACCAATTCAGGGACTACGTCTGGCTGCGTTAAATACTTCTCTCCGTGTTTGCCAACGCCCTTATGTCCTGCGTTTTTAACCAGATGCAAGCAATGCAAGCGTGGGGAGGAAAGCAGCACGCAGGTTCAAGAACATGCTAACCCATGCCCCTGCAAAACTCAAATTCAATCGATCTCTCCGCAAAGGACGAGCAGCAAGACAACGGCCAGAAGAAAGGAGGCAGAGGGGAACCCACTGCCTGCGTTACCCGCTTCTCAGCCCAGAAAGGAAGGGGGAACTGGGTTACCTGCTGATAAATGGGTATTTCCCTCAAGCAAGCGGATCTGCACAAAGTTGTGATTATTTCCAAGCAGCCGGCGATGCTCGACCACGCAAGGCTTTGCAAGGGGCAAGCGTTTGGCTGGGCACGGGGCAGGATTTGGGGTTGGAGGAGGACTGCTGCCTGCTCTCGCAGGGGCGTTACAAAAGTAAAGCGGCATTCTGCAGGCTCAGCACAGCTCTTCCTTTCAGCACGAAACTCATAAACAACGGCTGAACGGCTTAACAGGACTGAAATATGACGGTATTCAAAGGGGATGTCAGATGGATGAATAGTCCGTCTCCCTCCAGCTCGCTCCTGAAGCCGTGCTAGGACCGGAGAGTTAACGCCGCGCTGAGCGTGCAAAGTTTTACGTTTTCTCCGTTAAGCACAAGCCACCGGCGGCTCGGCGAGGGGAGGCTCTCTCCTCTCCGCAGCCATGGTGGGGACACGCGTTACAGCTCCCACTCGGCATTGCTGACACCGGGAGAGGCGACGTGCCACCGAGCAGGAGGCTGCAGTGACGGGCTTTGCTGCACGCCGGGCGGCTGGGAACGGGACAGCCACCGGTGCTCTCCCTTTGGCACCCCGTCCCTGGAAAAGCATCACTACGGGCATTTTTTACCAGGACCAAGGGAACCAAACAGGTACGATGGTCATTAAGGACAGCGAGAGCTACTTAACGGGGAACTCCTCTTACCGGGAGGTATTTGGACAGAGGGGAGTGATTACATGGTGTTTGACCAGATGCTAAATCAACATGAGGATCTAATAAGAAAGTCTGCTATGAGGCGCTGTAATATTAAAATACACAGAAAATAAAAGAAACATTGAAAGAGCAAATGCAAAATGTCATTATGTTTCCTATTTGCCACGCAGAAGTGAAGGCTTCACGGCACCTCGGGAAGACTCGCCAGGACTCTTCACTTACGCACACAACCATACACGTGCCCGCTTCCAATACCGGCGAGCACCAGCCAGGGGACGTGCAAACCTCGGCAGCAAGCAGCCTGCACTCCTGTTTCACAGACTGCCCGTTTGGAACTTTACGCTCTTTCAGTGCCTTAACGCACTTTTTAAAAACAGAAACAAGCTCAGACAACTGTTCCTATTTTTATGGGTTGATCCACCTACACATCTGGTCAAAACTTGAGATTTCAAGACAACTTTTTGAAACTGCAAAGAACTACCCCAGTGCTGCACCGCTGCTTTGTGCTAATTTACATAACATAAATATTTATACAATTACCGTTACTATCTTTCAGTGACGGAAGTTATCGCATTTCAAAGGATCTATATTTAAAGAACACAATGCCCTGATGGCAATGCAGCTTTAAATTTTAAATAGCTGTGTTCCTCCTTACGCACTGCGCAGACACGCGCCGAGCCATCGGAGATGCCCAAGAATTCCCATATTCTCTCCAAAGCCGCAGCAGCTCCTCCCCGTTCCCCCCACCACCCCAGCTCAGCACCCCGCATCCCAAACTCGGCATCTGCCGCCCCACGCATCTCTAGCGACAGCAGTATCTGCCCACCATCTCCAGGGAGGGAAGGGCAGCAACAGCATCGCTGTGCAAAACACCGATTTGTAACGGCATCGGATTTGCCATCTTCTGGACAAAGCCAGAAGGAAAAGCAGTTTATTTTTACTAAAATAAATTGAGAGCATCACTGCCCATGAGACTGGACACAGCGGTTTACACCGATACCGACCGCTGCTCTTCCCAACCCCTCGGACGAACGGGAGTGCTGCAGGTTTCCCTCCGCGAGCCCGTTATTTCTAAGCACCCGATATTTCGCTGGAAATTCAATATTAGCTCTTCATCCGTGCTTTCTGAACTAACTTACTCACCAAGTGACGATGCAAAATCAGAAAGAATAATAATAAATCAGGATTTGGAATTAATAAACGGGGATCAAAACACCTTCATAAATCACTTCATGCTCCCTACGTGTGGGTGGGTCTAATTACTAGAGAAGAAAAAAAGATAAACCTCATTTAGGTCAGTGCAATCGCCTTTCTTAGCAGAAAAAAACCACCTTGATGAATTATTAGCTACAGAAATAAGTCAAGAGGCTTTCAGGTTAAACGTGGAAGCACTGGCAGGGAGAAATCAGGATGCAACCCCCGTCGCTGTCCCCATCCAGCCCATCTGTCTCCCTGAGGCCTGGTTTATCACTGTCCCTCTCTTTCTGACTGACTTAAGTAAAGCAAAAAATAAACACACCCTCCTACCTGCGGTTTGCAAACTCGGTCCTGACTCGTCTACAAGTTCCTCTAACAGAAGTAACACGACTAAAGCAGAGGGGGAGAAAAAAGGACCAAGTGGAAAAACATATTTACCGAGGAAGGAGGGAGCATTTGCTTGCTGTCCTCCTAAAGCAGCACCCCACAGCTGCTTCATTCATAAATATTTTACCGATAAGAAATCAGCCTGCCAAATCTGAACAACTGCTTTGATGAAAAATATAAAAAGGCTTTTCCATTAGTGCTTTTGATGTTCTTTGCATACAGAATAACGAGTGCGGGAGATTCATCATCTTCCCCTCCTCTGTCCTCCCTCACTTGAGCCTTTTATCTGGCAGAGCCGTGCACAACCTCCCAAGCCCGGAGAAAAATCAGAGGAAGAAGGAGCAGAGCCGCTGGCCTGTTCACGTTTCCCACAGCATCTTCCCACTGCCCTGGCTTTTTCCACCTCGGGGGGCAGGACAGCAAGCAAACTGGGGTACCCACAGGTTTTGCGGATGCTGTTGGCACTCCACGCTCCGTTTCCCCCCGGGACGGACAATATTTAGCATCAGGACTCTACCAGGAGTTGCTCAGCGAAGGTGACCGTTGAGTTTTAAAGCCCTTCAAAAGCGTTTTACCGCAGACAGAAATGCTAATGCCAGACCCCGGGTGCTACCCAACCTCTGCCCGCACAGCACGACAAGCTCCAGCCCAGCTTCCTGAGCTTTACTCACCCCCACGGGCGGCGAGATGGGGTCCCCGCCACCCCATGGTGGTCCCTGCCAGCCCCAGCACTACTATTTCAGTCGCTGAGCATTTTGTCCCACAGCGACGGGGTGAAGCAACCCCCCGGCGCCTTGAGCCGGGCTGTCCTGAGCACTCCCCCGGAATTTTTGGGGGGTTTATTTGGGGGAACCTCAGAGGAGAAAGGGGATCCTCCTTACAGCACCGGAGAGCAAGTGATGCAGCGCAGAGGCAAATCCAAAATAGGGGAAGCAGTAAGTGACCTTCTCCCAGCCTCTTATTGCTCTCAGGAACTTAATGGCTCAACATTGATCTTAACTCAGCAGAGATGTGCTGGGGATAAAGTATCCCTCTCCCGGCACATCAGCACCGGCGTTTCCAACCCACCGCTGCTGAGCTTTAAATTGCATCTTTTATCGTCTTTTTGCACTTCTGCTGTAACAGGGCATCCAAAGCAATTAAATCCAACCTATTTTTCCTACTTTTATTCCTTGAAGCGGAGCTTTCTTGTGTGGGGCAGAGATTACAGGGTTTGGCCTGGATTTTGATTCACATTCGTTTTCCATTAAGGACTCAACTACGCTCATCTCCTCTTCCTCAAATGAAGCTTGCTACGAGTTCAACAAACTTGACGAACAGAAACATGAAAGTAGTTTAAAGGAAAACAAACAGAAACTGGTGCTTAGCAGAATTTTTGCAATAAGAGTCCTGGAAACACAGATAACATTTTAAGGGACTTAAAAGGGAGCAACGTCTTATCAGAGCGAGTGGGATGCTAACGTTTGCAGGAGAGTTATCGCTGCTCGTTATTCATCCTCCTTTTTTGTATTAGAAACGATTAGGAAACCCATCACCCACCGAGCTGCAGGGCTTCTCGGCAGCGCAAACATGTCAGAAAACTCCCCGTGCACAAGAACCAAGGGCTCCTGCCCCTTTGGGGGCAGCGGGGTTTATTTTGGGGTCGTTTACCCCATTTTCTGCTCCATGATCCCACTGGGGGGGGGGAAGTACCCCACTATATTTGGGGGATGCCCCAGTTTCAGCTGGAAGACATGGGGGTCTTGGGTATTTGGTAGCTCCGTGGCCACAGATGGGGGTCACCCCAAAAGGGTCCATGGGGACACAGGAGAGCTCGTGCCTTGCCTGGACTATTAAGGCAAGCCGTGCTCCTCCTTTTCAGATCAGAGGGGACCGACACCTCCCAAGCACCGAATACCAACTCATTATTTCGCTCCGGAATGCCCGGCAGACCGGATGAAAAAGTCGCCAAGGAAACCCCCTGTACGGCACACGCGCCGCCGAGCCGGGGCCGACACGCAGCTCTTGATGCTGGCTCATGCTGGCTTTCCGCTGCTATCTCGCCGGTGCACTCTCTTCACCCTTTTAGCCGAAATCCCCTTCCGAACTGCCACTTTCGCATTAACGTTCCTCCGAGCACAAACCCTTCTCCGCTAAGCCTTTCCACCCGAGCCCGCACGTCCTATTGATAGGGTCGTCCCTGGAGGGAGCATCGCTGCAGGAGGGGGACAACGGTGCACTAAATGAACATTTATCCCGAAGTAGCCAAAACCGCTGCCAGGATGGCAAAAGGTACAGGGAAAAGCAGAAAGGAATGAAGAGGCATAGAATGGGCTGAACGTCTTTTTGCCCTGGGGTTTTTTTTTTGTTTTTCAGAGGGTCTCAAGGAAATACAGGTAGGAAATTAAACCTGCTGGCATGCTTTTTTATTACAGAGCAAAGGACAGCAGCACCCAGAAACCAAGCTGCCTTCCCCACCCGGGAACAAAGACAACCCCCATCCCCAGCAACTCTGCATGAAAAAACAAGGCACGAAGCAATGAAGTTACTTCTACAGCAAACGACCGCCAGGAATCGGAGCAGAGCCGCCTTTTCCAACACTTTTCCCCCCCATTTCTTGTCCATCGCACCTCCCCCAGCCAGCTGCATCCGACCCCCCCCCCCCCTGTAACACAGAGCAATATGCTGCGTTTTCTCTGCTTGCTCCAAAAGCCTACGTGACACTGCGCTCAGAGAGCTGTGCGAGGGCACCATGTAGCCACAGGAGAAATTAGCCGAAAAATAACCCAAATATTGCACATCCAAACTTCCATTTCCCAGAGGAATTTAAACTTTTTGAGTTATGCCACCTTCTCCCGGAAAACGGGCCCTTCTGAAGGGCAAGGCTGGAGACACTGCAGGGATGCAGATTTCTAAACCATTCATTATGCAAATGGCTCACTTAATGCTGCTGAGCTGAAAGCAAGAATCCCAGGCATGCAAATAAAAATAAGCGGGGAGCAACAGCGAGCAAGTGCGTGATGGCATCTGCTGACTTGGGTAATATACAGCACAGACCCGGCAGGCAGCAGCTTATATTGGAGTTTCAGACTACAGGTTGAAATCGGTCTCCAGCCAACATCAGTGACTCCCTGGGCTCTGCAGGACCACGCAGCTGGAGCATCTCTAGCAAGCAGTGAGCTGGAAGTCCCACCAGAGCAGCAGATCCTGCCGTAACCCTCTTTATCCCCAAAACTTTACTCATCACAAGATGCCTGAGCTGAGCACGGCTGAAATGCAGTAATTTGGGGTCACTGGGCACTTGCAGACCGGCACAAGGGGGAGAGCCGAGGCGTGAAGGGGTTACGGGAGATTTCACCGGCAGGGTTGCAACAGTGCCAGAACTGCAAAGCTTTCTCAAAAACCTTAATAAACATCCCGGTGCTGGGTGGGAACGAATGCTAATTAGCATCTGATAAAGATGAGAAGAGAATCTGGCTGGGAAAGGAGACAAAACTCAAAATTAGCCATGCAGGTGGGAAATTTTAGGCAGGACTATCCTGGGAACAGCCTGCCTCCACGTTTCTCTTCTTACAGTCCCTGGAAGCACAAGGAGAGTCGCGTGTATGGTGCTCCGCAGCCAAGGATGAGGCTTTGTCCTCCAGGAACTGAATCATGTACAAACATTTCTGAGGCTCGGCGCCTTCCAGCTACCGAATCTAATTCGGGTCCAAGTCCTGGAAATGACCTGGCACGGGGTATCACCGCGCATTACAGCCATGGGAAATAATAAGGAATTGAAAAAGCAAAACAGAAACATCGAGCTGAGTATTAAAGAACCTTTCAAGTTCAAACGTGGGGAAAAAAAAATGCGATACTGAGCCAGTCCAACGTCAGCAGTCAAGGTCAGAAGGAAAAAGAAATCTCCGCAGATTTGCCTTTAACAAGCTATTGTTAGTACCATTATGTTAATATCATTAACACAGAATCATTATGTAAATTCTGGTTTTTAAGCTCGGTCATTTCTATCACAAGGTAGTTTTAATGTAGAAACAAAGTAAAAGCAGCTCGTGCACCGACCTGGGCTTAGACCTGGGCTTAGCGCCCGGGAGGACGCGGCAATGGGGGGAGCTCCCCAGCTGGCTCAATGCACAGAGCCCATCTAGACAGCACACTTAGCATTCATATTCTCCCGCTGCATACAGGATTTGCTCGTTTTTAGGTACTCCTATATCCTTCAACAGCATCGGTAAAGTTCTAGTTCAAAATGTGATAGAAGCCTCTGCCATTTTTGCTGCCGAGTGACTGAAACAAGAGAGATCCCAGCAGGGCTGCAGGATCTGGTCAAGCGTTCATCAACAAGCAGATTAATTGCTAAGACAGAAAGGTCCTGATACACAACCACCCGACAACAATCGGGTAATCAATCATTATGTGTCTATTACTCAAAGTCCCGGAGCTGGCACAACACCCACGTCTGGAGCCACATCAACCCACGCGATGACAAATATCGCTAAATGTTTCCTGCCCCAAAACAGCCGAGCTCAGCAATTTCAGACCCAGGAATTGAAAAGCATAAATTTACCTGGGCCCGTAATTTCACAGCAATAGCTGTATTACTTTTTTTTTTTTTTTAAAAAAAAAAAGGTTTCTATAATGGAGAGACTGTTCCTTGCTTCAAACAAGAGCATAAGAAATAATGTACGTGCAACAATACGCCAATTGACTTTGCGTTTCAATAAGCATTCACACGCTCGGTCCTGAACAGATGAAGGACAAGTGCTACGGGCTGAATGGGCTCCATTGAGTAAAGCTAATTAGCTGTATAAGCATATGCAAGATCAGGACCTAAAGTTGTTCTCTGCCTCCTGGGACACTGATAACTCCTTTTTCTTGTTGTTGTGCAATGTAGATAGACAGCGCAAGCCTAAGGCAATGCTATAACCCCTGGCTGTCACGTAGCATTTTTCTTGCAAAGACGTTAAGGTCAAGAAACAGCAGCCCAGGTGAAAGAGCCTTGTCCGCGATCTTATCCCGGGTTATTGTCAGATCTGGAAGCAGGACTCATCTCTCCCGAGCTGCCATTAAACGATGCAAATACCCAGCCGTGCATAACGCCACCGAAATATTTGCTGTGAAAAAACAGCACGACGTTCGGATAATGGATCTGGTTATCAGAAGCTGCATGCAGCAAGACAAGGCTCTAACTTCACTCATCTAAAACACGTATCGCCACACCAGAAGATGAAGCCTGTTATTACAGGCTCGATCCTGTGACTCTTATCTGCACCGTGGAGCCTTGGCACAATCTTCTTTCGTCTGGCTGGTGCCTTCGTGGCAGCGATGAAGAACGGGAACCAGCAGCTTAGGCTACATGGGGTGCAGTGCTAGAAGAAATTAAACATGCATCAAAATACGGGTAACCTCCACCAGATCCCTCTGAAATGCGGCTTTTGCAGAGGACAGAGGTGGACATGGAGGTCTTCTGAAAGAGCCGCCCATGTCTTTCAAAAAACCAGCCCCAGCTGTGGCTGCTGGCTTCTCGTCCCCAGCCAGAGCGTAAAGCGAATATCCCAAGGGAATAAAACTAACCTGGCGACTGAGTAACACCTCTGAGCCACCTAACGAGAGCGCCTTAGATTAAGCGGTGTTTGCAAAGAGCTCTGGAGATCCTTGCGTGCATGAGGAAAGGAAACGACCGTCAAGGCTCTGATCCCATCCCGGCTGGAATTACTGGCAAAGTTCCCACTGGCTGCAGGAATGGGGCTCGAAGGGTTGCAGAGCCCAGGGTCAGTGACAACGAAGGCTAAAAGGGCTTAGCAGATATGAAAATGAGGCGTATTCTCCATCATCTCACGGAGAGTCAGGTGAAATAACCCAGTCCAGATGCGTCAGTGCCATGGCGCTCGGTGCGGGCATCGCTGCTCCTCCCGCAGAGCCGTGCACAACGCTGCAATTCAGATCCCAGCTCCTGCACTAACCACAACTCTCCTTTCCACACCAGCACCCAAAAACCCCAGATCTGAGATGTTTAAAAGATAGAAACTGATGCCCAGTCCGGGCCTTTCCTACAGGATTTGTCCCATTCCTATCTACTTATGCTATTATTTATTAAAGGAAAAAGAAATACAACTGAAACACGCAGTAACCAAACCTAGTTCTTGCTACATTTTATTCCCTCCTTAATCTAAACATATAGTCACAAGAGTAAGATATTTTCTATAAGGAAATGAGCTGTCAAGTGATTTACAGTCTTGCTCTGTCTCAGACTCAACAGCTCCAAGTCTTCTCCAAGACCTATTTTTAACAAGCTGTAAATTAGAGGCAATAAGGGACAGGGTGGGAGCCAGGAGTTGAGAAACATATAGAGCAAACTTATCTATTTCTCCATTATCCTAATGCACCTATAACTGCCATATCTAGGTACTGCATGGACAATCATGGTCGGCGTTATATTGCCTTTACTGCTTAAAGTTGCCTTCTTGAATAAGATCAGCCCGTTCAGCCACAGCCCAAGAAGCAGCAGTGACGGGGGAAATGTCACTGGTTTTGGTTTTGTTTGTTGGGGTTTGGGGATTGGTTGTTTTTTTTTTTTTGGTTGGTTTGTTGGGTTTGTTTGTTTTTTTTGACAATGGCCAAAATGGCTCATTGCCGATGTGTACAAGGAACCCACATGGTGTACAGATGCTAGACAAGACCAAAATCAGCTGGAGTAAGCTGAGGCTTTCTTGTTCTCCCAGGACGGCTCAAATGGAAACCTACACTTTCCACCCATTTCTCATCTCTTTCAATCATCTAGTTCCCTATCGACTATAAATTCAATAGAAGTGGTTGCCCTATTCACATTTTATTGGTCATTCCAGCCAAAATTATTCTAATAATCCCCTTCAACAAGAACTAAGGTCCTATATTGCAGTAACTTATTTCCAGCGCCTTCACTTGCAAACGATTACAATAATTATTCTAACTCCCATATAGCACTTTCTATACAAGAGCTTTAAGAGCTTTAACAATGGAAAGTTATTACCAGAGCTTTAACAATAGAAAGTTATTACCAGCATCCTTATTTGTGAGAACGAGGCACAGAAAGATCAAATGAATTGCTGAAGATCATTCAGCAACTCGCTGGCAATGCCAGGAACAGAACTGTAATCTCCTGACCCTCCATCCAGCGCCGATTCGGACAGGGAAAAGAAAAGCATCCTTGAAGCACGTATAAAAAGGAAGAGGTTTGTTTTTAAAAGTGCTGAAAAATGAGGTTTTTTTCAAAAGGAGCAGTGGTGGCAAACGTCCTTATCAGGTTACATGAAGTCTGATAAAATTCTGAAAGAGATTAAATGATGCTATTGATTGCTGCATAGCGGGGAAATGGATAAAAGGAGAAGGGACGTGTCTTTCGGCCGCCGCCTTTTCTCCATGGGGCATCCCAAAGGGGATACCCCCACAATCACATACGACTCTACCCTGTAGTACGAGGAATGTCACATTTAAGGATTATAACTCTTTCCCTTATCTCTCTTCTCCCCTTTGTTTTGGCCCTGAACTGTCAAACTTGACGTATCCAAAATCAACAGTGAATTTTGACCATCTTGGCCAATGCAATTCGCTCAGAAGTACCAAACATACACTAAGTCTCCATGAAGCTCTCCTCTCTCAGAAGTATTTTATGAGACAATTTATTTGTCTCATAGGTCTGAGAACAGACCTTAACCAGCAGAAGAACCACGGAGAAACACAGTATTTATAGGAAGCCACATCCTGATACCAAACACGATGAAATCCTCCGAGGCAGCTATTAAGGAGATTGCCCAGAGGAAAGGAAATTCAACAAACCAGATTATCTCTAACAGGCTTATCCACTGGAAAAAAATCATCAGAGCAGCAATGAGATAGTTTTGAGAGACAATTAATGAAAGGTAAGGGAGAGGGGAGATTGCAACAGGGTGACAAAGAGTGAGAATCCATAAAATACAGATTGTCACGGCTGATCAGACGTAAGAACATTACATGACCCATTGTATGGCTGGAAGAGGAAAGAGGCGTCAAGATGTCCACAGCGCCTTGTGTCTACGGCTTTGCCAGGAGCATAACTGCTTTTATCTTTTTTTAATATGGCAAGAAGAAGAATTCCCCTGTTAGTTCAGTTGACAGCCATGAACTGGATCAAAAGAGAGTTTCCACCAGCAGCAATGCACTCTTCCTTACTGCCCAGCCCTACTGCTCATGTCCATAGCTCCGTCCTGCAGCAGGAGCCGCCTCCTCCAAAGCGTGATCCCAAACATTTAAATCAATGGCAAACCTCCAACAAACTAAAAATGGCTGAAGGAATAAAGCTCACGGGATGGTCTTGGACTGGAAGCCACGAGAGACGGTTAAGCTCTTCCCACTGCTGCAGATTTCCTGGAGGAAACCACCGCTCCTTGAGCTGGACCACGACGGCACGTGAACAGCACACAGCTATTGCTCTACATTGCATCGTTACTGGGCTAACAGGGCTTTCTCTTACAGGATTTTCTATGTTATTTCCAACCCAGACCCCTCTTAAATCTCTGACCTTAAGTCAGAGCTCAACAGCAGACAAGATAGGTAACCCTAAATCTTTATGTCCCCCTCCCTCGCCTTGAACGTACCGCTACCCGCATGTGCTCCTCAGCAGTGGAACCAGGCAGAAAAATCAAGAAAAAAATCCTGGTGGGGAAAGGATGAGGGCTCCTGGCATGGGAAGATGTCCGTGCCATTAGCTCTGGCTGCAGATAGGACAAGCAGGGACAGACAGATTAAGGGATTTGCCTAAGCTAATGACACGGACATCTTTCCACTGACTTCACTAGGCTTTGGACCAAATTCCTGTACAAAGAGCTGCACTCAAGAGCTATCAAGGAGCTTAATTCATTAGCATTTTTTAAGTACTTTTAGATCCTTGAATGAAAGGGGCTATCAAAGTGCAAAGTCATTTTATTAATGATAACGGTCTAAGAACTGCAAGTTGAATCCTTCAGCCTAAAGCCTTACGGCACAAATGGTTTTGTAACATGAAGACGCCACAAAGTCCTAAGAGATATTAAAACTTCCTTTCAAAGACTTCTACTAGACGCTAGTTTTCTAAGGTTCCCTTTAACTCCGCAAATTCTGATGGTAATTTTTAAATTTCCATGCAGCAGCGTGGACCCAAACCCACTTAGGGAAAGCAAGAGGATGGGAAGCCTACTGCAGCCCCTGAAAGACTCTTATCGGTGGCAGCAGACTTGACATGCTTGGTATGCCGTGTCAGGACACTGACCGCAGGGTCTAACCGCAGGAGACCCATGCAGCCCTGAATTCCTCCCATCGTCTTGGGAAGCAGAAAATGAAGCTATCACGGGCTTTGTGCATGCAGTCCTCCAAAATTATACAAAGGAATGGCACACAGGCAGCGCGAGAGGACACAAGGCAAGAAGCCTGGCATGACCACAGGTTGGCCTTGCGCACGGTTACTTTTCTTCTTCAAAATAAAATCTCAAGCCTATAAAAACATTGGCAGCAGGCGCCGGAAGATGCACAGTGTCCTCCTCTTCTATCGTTTCGCCAGTGGAATAGACTTCATCCTGTTTCCTCTGGCCCCAGATCAAGCAAGACTCCTCGCAGGAATTTTCCATTATCCCGTGGCAAACATACCAGGGCAATCTGGTCGCTTAACCGACTTACACTCTGACCCCCCCTCTTCAGCAGCAGCGAGATCATGCATAAAGCACAAGCCATTTCTCGTACAACACGCCGATTCCAACACTGTAGCCCAAGCAAAGGGGAGCTGGAAATCCCGGACCGCGTTACAGGACTGCAGTGGGGTGACGGAGACATCACTGGTCTTCTCTGCTCCACCTCTGCCCTCACGGCAGACCCTCCTGTCCCCCGTTCCCAGTTGCTGAGCCCCTAATTTATTTCCACAGCCCGACAGACTCGAAACCAGGGGAACTATGGAAACCCTCAGTATCGCTCCTCTGTTTCTACTTCAGTAAATTCTTTTCTTGCACTGCTTTTACACTAGTCTGCGAACTCATCTCCAAAGCCCATGCAACCATCCCACCATCACTCACAGCTGTATCTCCACGTGAAAGACACGGCGAGTGCCAAATTCACCCCCCAGCAACTCAAGGGAGAGCATCCCAATGACTTAACCTCCCATCCTCAGGCAGAGTGGCTCTGGAAACACATGCAAACCCTACAACACCTTTGCGGATACATCAGAGACCATCGATTAACACAGGTGCCCTTGAACCACCAAGGATCAGGAACCCCCTCTGCATCGCAGGGTGGTGCGAGGGGTTTGCCCAAGGTGCGCTCACGACGCTGATAAACACACAGAGCTTACCCCGGCTTTCCCTATGCCACATTTATTTGCTCAAGAAAAATGTTAGGCATCTCCTCATCCCTGCTCATTTCCGATGTGGTTTCTACTTTCCCCAGGGTCACAGGCAGCGACAGGCATCCCCGAGGCTTATTTGTGTTTGGAGCCATCTGCTAAACCAGGGAGGGTTGAAACAGCCTACAATAAAAATGAGCCACTAAAGAGCACTGTGGTTTCCTTGGTAGGGGTGACCAAGTGACAAAAAAAAATTTGTTTTACTCCCTCTTCCCAGAGATCTGGTCTTGAATAATGCGATGGCTCAGCTCCAACTACATAATCTCTTCGAGCAGCATGGTTCATATCATCTTGGAGAAGGCAGAAGGCTGCAACTCCAAAAGCACATCCTTAATTACGCTGCAGCGTATCAACTGCTTCACTTGGTCTAGTTTTCAGGGGACGGGGAATGCCGGGATGTCTCACCCCACAGATATCTGCACTTGAGTCATAACAGTCTGCGGGTGCCCACTCCCTCCCCTCGGCCACCACACCCTTCATTAAGCAGTCTGCAAATGAACTAAAAAAGCCTTAATCCTGCAAACAGCTTCTGCATCACGAATAGAGAACAGCTCCGCCGTCAGCATTGCATGAGGGGGAGAGGAGAAACCGTCCCCCAGCGCGGGGACCGGTGCACAAAGCCCACATTGTCCCGCGCTGCAATTAACTCCAGGGGGGAAAAAAAAAAAAGGCCAAGGCTTTCTCTTTTTGAAGGGGCAAAGCTTTTCTAGGACACATCCAGCAAACGGCAGGTTCACGCCCTGCAACATGCAAGATATTGCTTGCACACCCCAAAACCCCGTTTGGGGTAAGGACCCCCGTGGCACCCGGTGCTGCACGTGCAGACAGAGACGCTGCCTGCCCAGGGAGCTGCAATTTCAATATACCAGTCCCAGCTTACACTCGCTGGCGTTTCCTCGATGTGATGAGTTTTACAGGGGAAACAAGATCCGGACCTTTCAAACCTTCTTTACAATTTGTCGGCACCTTCCTCCCGCTGTAAGGGATGAAGTTGTCGGGAACGTCGCGAAACAAGTGCCACATCACCTCTTTGAAACAAAAATATCAAGGGACCACATCACATCTTCAAATACTAATCTGTACTTACCAACTAATCAGCACTGACAAAAATAACTCATCTAATTATCAGAACACTACCACTTAAATAATGAATTATATGCCTTATTAAAGAGTATAATAGATTAGAGGACGTGAAACAATTGCAATTAGTAAAACAAGAAACACTAGGAAACAAAAAACCCCTACAAGTGTGATCTGAATTGTATAAATTAATCTTCCAAAAGAGCGGCTGATTTCTTCAGACACATCAAATGGCAGGAACATTTGAAGCCTACTGCAATTCAATGAATACAATTCACCTTAAAAATCGCTGAAAACTCCTTTTAAGACCTTGCCTCCGCTGCTCAGAGCGTTGCTTCTCCCCGACCCCCCCAGCCCGTCTCTCCTGCCCACACACCCCTTTGACAGGCAAAAATTTCTGGAATACAAAAAATGTCAGTCCAGCCAGGAGCTCCTCACACCACGCAAGGTACAAACCCAGCCCTCGCCCGCGGGGGCTTTCTGCGGGAAGAAAACTGCCGTTAAACCTGCAAAGGCGCTGCAAGAACCAGTGACTTTCTCCCAGCGTTACTGGGAGCAAGCACACGCTTACTGGGAGCAAGCACACGCTCTGCGCGTGTAATCGCTTCGTTAGAGGAGACGGGGTGGGGGACAGGGATGCTGCTGCAGGTAACAGCCGGGGGAACGAGGGATGCCTTCAAGTGCTCAACGCAGGAAGCGTTCTCGCAGTTTTCTTTTAATATCACCCGGTCCCTCTGTGCTGCACGTTAACTAGACTCAGCCCCTGCCCTATATAACAGCACGAGGTGGAGCGGAGGGGTGGGGGACACACAACATCAAACCTGCCTCTCGCTGCTCTCGGTCCAGCTCTCCCTCCCCCACGCCTACCCCAACGGACAACGTGACGTTTCCCCATTGCACGAGTACTCAAGCCTGCACTCCTGGGTGAAACACACCTGGGTACCCGCGTTTTACAGCAAAGCTTAGCCCTTTGCTTATCTGCTCATCCATCATCACCGGCACGACCTGTGTATCTTTGCTGGGATCCCGTAACCGGGGATTTAATGTCGTTTCTTCCCGTCCTGATGCAGAACGAGGAACAACTTAGCCTACAGTCAGTGCTCAAAGGGCCCTCAGCAGAAGCAGAGCAAGCAAAACTGAGGTTTTTGAGTTTTCCCCCTCAGGAAGGGGTGGCTCTCGTCCTGCCGGACGAGCTGCAGCATCTCATAAGCATTTCAGGAACGGGGAGTAAGGGACCTCCTCGTGCCACTGCAGCAATGCCCAGCGCTGGTGCGAACCCGACAGGCTCCTCTGCCCACGTCCCGGGGCGCCTGCGAGCGCCCGACCTTACACCTCCGTGGGTGACTGCTCAAACAGATGCTGCTTCTCTGATCCCAAGTCGGACCTGGTCTTTCCCATCCATGGTCTGCGAGATCCTACAAGCCCTCAATCCCCCCCTCTGCAGTCTTCGAATGTCAAGGGGTGGATAAATCCCCTAGATGCTGTTGGCTTGGGTTTTTTTCCAGGACTCCTTCTGTTACATCCTTTGCAATATTTACCTTCTGGGGGCCTTAATGCTTGCTACAGTCCTAGCACTGCTCAGATGCAGAATGGCAGCACACGCTCCTAATTGTACCCCAGGGTACAGCACAAAAAGAAAATGTAGCACAAAAACAAAGAAAATTATAGCGGAAAAAAAAGAAAACTATCGATTGCAAAACATTTTAAAAATAAATAAAATAAATCCAAAACACTGCGTGTCTTTGAGATGGCATAATAGGACCTGAACAATGGTAACTGATCTTTAAAATAACATCCTTCTTCCAACCAAGAAGAAAGATAGTGAGCTAGCGAAATTCTTCATTTTAAACGAGCCTTTTAATAACCTGAACGCTGTTCGTGTGGATGGGGGGGGGGGGTATGACAAGGACAGATTAATTCACTTAGTGTTCAGAATTAATTTTATTTAGCTCAGCCCCGAATAATTAACATCATTCCTTGCAAACAGGTCCTCAAATTCCTCCTTCCGATAACCTGCACCAAGTTAGATGTTGGATGGAATAAGAGGCTTTTGGCTAAGCTTCCCCTTGTAGTGCTCAATACACTGCAACTCACAGTTGGGTTTGCTGCATTTTTCTCCTTACAGGTAATCCACAGGTACCTTTACTAAAATAAAGCATCTTTGGTTTCCTTAATGAATACACCACCTCTAGCCTACTCCACCTTTAAAAAAAGAGGCTTTGCCCCCAAAAAAACATGTTAACATTTTGCACAGAAATATTTTCCACCTGAGCTCACTTTCAAGGGAGAGTTTCAGCTGGAGACTATTAGGAAGGTCAGGAATACAAACCAAGAAGCAGAGGGGAGGAGGTTATGCGCTGGCAGGGACCAATAGCCCACTATACGTGCATTTGGCTTGGAGCATGTGGCTATACACACTGAAGCCTGTGGAACTGGCTGGGCGCTTACTATCTCATGTAGAAATACTTGTATGGGTAGATCCTTCAAGAGAAACTAGTCAGCCTTGGCTTCAGAGATTTTGCATCATGCTAGAAAACAAACATTTTAAATCCAAACTAAAAAAAGTACATCCTCTTGCCTACTTGCAGCTCAGAGTATATACAAAGTGCGTTGACACATGGGAACAAGAGAAAATAACTGGAAATGAAGTTAAGTACAACCCAAGGTGAAGCCAAGTTGTTTGTTTTCATTACTAAAACCCACAGAAAAGAAATGCAAAACACGAAACAGCCCAAAGCCAACGGTGAAAAATCAGTCGGAGGATTTTCCGAGAGTAAATCTTTGTTTTTATCCCAGCGCGCTTCGGTCAGCCTGAATTTATGTTAATACCATCAACGAAGCAGCACCAAAATACTCACATTTGACAATCTGTATATTTTTTTTTTAAATATTAATTTGTCTTCCTGAACATAAATACCCAGCACCCCCCCATTCCTGTTGCACCAGTATACACCAGTACAAGCCTGCAACACCTACAGCAACACTGATTTTGGCCACACTCGGTGGAGACTGCAGACAGCCCAGCAACCCTCATTTATTCTGAGCATCATCTTCTCACCAAATCCCCATTCTTCACATTTTTGTCTGCTACTACGAGCACAGTAGCGTTTGCGTGCCGGTTTGCCACCCCTTGCCTACGTTTCTCACCTCACTCTGGTCTCTCCGTGCTAAATCTCTTTCCTGCCTGGCGCTCGCAACACCAAGTTAATCATCGGTTGTGAATTTAATTAATGTGTTGTTTCTCCCTTCAACCAGATCATTAATAGAGTTGATAAATCAAATGTGCCATTGTACTCGGTAACACTGGATTTGCGATATTCCCCAGAGGAGCGGGACACGTAAACCAAGGGATGAAATTCATTGAGACATAAATACAGCATCCTCATCTGTGACACGCAGATATAATCATACTCCAGTGAAGTGAGCATTATGTAAGGGAATGTTGTGCTCCTGCCTGCTTGACAGGAATGCCACAAGACCAATATAGAAAAACATAACTGGTTGGCAATTCATTTCATACATGGCTTCTCGTTCACCTTTTATTTGTGCTGCCAGATCAGTAACATTTACTTTTGTCTCACAAAAACTCAGGTAGGAAACAATACCGAGGGGGCAGTATTTTTATTTATTTTAAATGGAGGATGGAGCCTTAAGATGGGGAATGCTCTATTTGTCATACTCGAGACTGTTAGGGGTTTTTTTGCCCCCCCCCTTATGACAATCAAGCTGATCCCTCATGCACAGTGGTGCTTTCCCATCGCACCCCCCCACGCGCACCACAACCCCTAGCGTTGGTAAAACCATCAGGAGGTTGCGATGAGAACTGAAGACCAAAGCAAAGCAACATATATAGCTAGCACCAGCTTTGGACCAGCCTGTCTAAACCAGCCTCACAACAGCAAGCCTTACACCCCCGGCCTCCACTGCAGATGTCCAGCGCTGCAGCATCTGCAACCTGGCCACCCGTCCTGTAGTTCACCAGATCCTACAGTCACTCGGTGCATAAGGTTTTGCACAACCGCTGGCCAGGAAGGAGTTATCAGAAAGCATCTTTTTAAAAAAAAAAACAAAACAACCACCAACCAAAAAAACCTCGTCCCTGTGCAATCATGTGGCTGGGCTTTTATTTCTGCTTTTCTTTCAGGTTTGTGCTGAGCAGCCTGGCTGGTTGACAGAACTTCCCATCTCTCATAGCACCGGCAATGCAGAAAGCTCCTATGGTGAGCCTATTTAAATGCTAATGAAGGGGCAAGGCCAAGCATGAAGAGAAGAGGCATGGCCTTTCGGGTTCATTCACATGACAGCGCTGGCAGCTCTGAAGCTACAACCACCTTCACGTGGAAGACCTGGGGGATCAGTCAAAAAACGCAAGGGTCCTGGATGTGGGTCACGAACCCGAAAGACCCGTGGATGCTCCAGGACACCAAGGCTTGACAGAAGAGATGCCTCCCCGAGTGGGTCATGGAGACACGCTGGGCAATGAGCAGCGCAGGGAACACCCCTGAGGAACCAACTCTGCTTGCAGGCACCTCCAGACGTAATTGGACGCAAGCACCACGGCCTTTACCAAACGCAACCCTTAATTAAGCTGAAGCGGTGCCTCAGCAATGATGCAGCCAGCGGGAGAGATTAATGTTACGGGTGGGATGATCTCGCCTGCTGCCCTGGCTCACGCTACAGTCGGTGGGGAGAGACTGGCATCTCCCGAGGACCATTCATCTCCTCCTGGGATGTCTAAAATATCTGGGAAGAAATGCCCTCTGGAGGTACCGGTCCCTCCCCCGTGACTGTGCAGGGAGCCCCAGCAACCAGCCTGGACAAGACCCGTACCTGTCGGAGGGCTCAGCTCGGGCGTGATGAGTCTCGGCGCCGGAGCCCTGCCAAGGTTCAAGTGCTTTGCAATTAACTTTCACAACAAACCAAAGCCTCAAGAGCTTTTAATCTCCAAATAAGTAGGAGATGTGGGTCCACACCAGGGCTTTTGAGACATCGTTTATCCACGAGGCGCTGATAAGGACCTCGCTGCTTTTTGTCTGTTTGCGAGCACATCCGCACAATGGGACCTCCAGCTATCTGCCCTCATTTCCACGGCAAGGCTAACGAAGAAAGGCATGGCGTAGCTGTGCAACAGGTTAAAACACAGGGAACATTTGCTTAGCAGTTCAACCTCATGCAAATGAGCTTGAAGGAAGTAAAATTCCAGCACGGGTACCATCCACAGCAAAAATCTCCTGGTTGTGCTGCTGTTCTCCACCATAAAAATAAATTAAAAAATAAAAATATTAAAAAATATATATATATATACATTCATGAGCTCATCAGAAAGTAGCTAATCTTTCCTGCTAGCCATCATTTATAAGAGGTGAAATAACTAACAAAGCAAGTTCGTGCTTGCCTGAATAAACAGGCAGGAAGGAAGGTGCTGTGCGCAGGTCCCAGCCCGGCAGGATAACACACCGGCAACCGCTCCTCATTACGATTCTTCGTCAGCGACGGCACTTGTCACACAGACAGACACCGTACTTGTGTTTACGGAGTTCAGCGCCTGACCAGCACCTCATCGTGATGATACTTCTAATAACACCCAGAACAACTCGCCTGTGAATAACGCGACTGCCGCACGCCCCTCCTCTGTCGTTATGAAATGGAGATGCCTGCAGCAGCACGCGAGCACGCACGCTGTCTGCTGCTTGACCCGGCAAAGTTTTGGCTAAAATTCAGGAAGAATTGGCTGTATATTGCCCAGGACAATATTTACCCGGCTCGAGCGTGAGCGCCCTGATAAAACGCGGTGTTTTATGTAGCACTTGTACTAGGATCTATGGGCTCTGTTCTGCTCTGGACAGGTTCCCCTAACTCGCCCTGACGTTGATGGGAGCCGTGCTCACGCGCGCGGAGGCAGAAATGGACTTTTCGGCACCGCATACATATTGAAAAGGGCTCTGGCCCGGTACGGCGGGGCGCCTGCAAAAGCACCGGGGCGAGGGGATGAGTTACAGGCAGGCAGCTGCCATCCTCCTTGATTTGGTTTGAGTCTCAGCTGTAGCATCTGTGGTACCCTACGCCTCCTCTCCCCACCCTTCTTCCCTAACAGACTGGAATAAAGGAAAATCTTTATGCTTTTATCCTGTATTCATTCAAAGTTCTGTGCTGGTTTATTTTCCTCACCGTTTTTTTACTCATTTTCAACAGAACAAACGATGAAAACTTTTTGGCGATGCTGATTACCAACTTAATACTGCTCTCCTAATGACATATACACAGATTTACAATGAGATCAGAGCAGTTCTGCTTATCGGGGATAAACCTGGTATACTATAGAGGGTTATATTTTTTTATTAGTCTTTCTTGTTGGTCTAATTAATGGTATTACCCTCTGAACTGTGTACACAGACTTAAAGAAATTCAAGATACGCTGAAAACATGCCCCAGAGGAACCAGAGTACGTTTAATAATTTCCTACCGGTTATCTCTGGCACTATGTCCATTCATGCTATCCACTTTTAGCCAGCAATACCCAACTCACCCTTCTTACTCAAGATACTTGGCTTGATAAGTATCTTTGGCCATTGATATATTAAAAAAAAAAAAAAAAAAAAAAAAAAAAAAAAAAAAAAAAAAAAAAAAAAAAAAAAAAAAAAAAAAAAAAAAAAGCATGCATGAACAAATTTATTTTCAGAGCATCACTTCAATTTTTCCACTTCCCCTCTCCTCACCAGATTGTCACAAAGATATCAACACTCATTCGCTGATTCAAGTCCAGGAAAGATGCAAAACGTTGCTACAAAATAAGCTTGTACTTGCATCAGCAGTAATGACCAAAAATGAATTAGCAAATGAGAGCTACCTCGCAAAAACTGCAGTTAAGCAAAATATCCCCCAATTTGGAGTCTTTATGTACAGCTGCAACTAAAAGGAACAGGCATAAGTCACAGAAAGCCTTCAAGGTTCGGATAATGTTCCTTCTCCAAGAAAACCCAAAAGCTCAGCTGCTCCCAGCTCAGAATACGCTGGAGGATCCAACACCGGCACTTTTGAAAGTATCTGGGTGACTTCAAGCACCCAGCCCGAGATGACAGTGGGCATGAGTTCCTGCCACAGGTATCTACCAACCCAACAGCCAAAGCCCCTTACGCATGTCCCGACCAAGGGGCAGGTCCCCGCAACCACACGGGTGCCAAAATACCTCGCCAGACCTTTCAGCCCCACGGGCTTGGCTCGCGTGGTGGCAAAGAACTGGATCAGGTCACCCACGTTCTCACAGAGCTGGTAATCATCTCCTGGCGTAAGGATGGAACCAAGGGGTGGAACCGACCCTTCGAAATTAAGGGAAATGAACCTTAGCAGCGGCACCAAATCCCATGTGTCCAAGAACCAGGTATATCAGCACGTTATAAAGGCCCTGAAATAGGCTGCAGCCCTGCAAATCTATAACCAAATAGTGCTCCCAAGGCCATCCACGAAGGGTCTCTCGCCAACGAGGATTTACTTGATTTCTCCCTGTGCAATATTCACATCCACTGGAAAACGTGACCGTGCAAAGCCAGGTTTGACTAAACTTCGTGATGAGGTCAAAGGTGCGTGTGCTGACATCACGGTATCGACAGGCTGTCACTGGCACACCAGCCAGCTCTGCTCATTTGATATTATCTGGATCATTTAATGCTGCCAACAAGCGGAGTTAATACGTTATCTGCATACGGGTTTTTAATCCTGCAGGGTGGTCATTACCACATTATTGCCGGACTAATTAACAGGCAGAGCTCTCATGGCTTTTTTATGCATGCTTCCCCCCCCCCAAGTAAAACAAATAAAATAATCACAACCATATATCCAGATTTAGCATTGGGCTATTTCCAGGAGCTACAGACGCTCTGGTACGCAGCAGTCCAAGCCCGGCAGCGCAGGGAGCACTACAGTCCACAAACCACAACAGCATCAAATAAACCTCAGCCCAAGATAATATGGTTCCATTTAAATGAAAGAGAAAAGAATCTTTAAGGAACCTACAAGGTATTCAAACCTATTTAGTAAAGTGCTTTCCATTAGTCTTGCCATACGTGTAATGCTGAATCAAAGATGTTCTGCCACTGCAGAGCAAATGCGCCCATCAGAGGAATGACACCCAAAATCAAACTGGTCCCTAACGAATGCACTCAGAAACCACAGTGATAAGCAGGGTGTAGAAGATGTGTTAAATTAGATCATTTACCAAAATACCCTGGAAATGATGCACGTCCAAGGAGGAACAGCGCATAAAAAGGTTCTCTGCAAATGTGGCAAAAATGCAAAGTGCTTTCTGAAGCTTTGCTCTGCCTGAAAGCAACAATAAATTGTACTCGGTGCCGCACTCGGAGCGGCCTCGGCGGCGGCCGGTGACCTGCCCGGGGGCCGCACGCCTTGCCCCAGGGAACGCCGGCCGCTGCAGACCTTTAGGCGACTCCAGCAAAACTTCACTGGCTTGCAAGCAACTTCTGGGAGCTCAAGTCCCAGAGCTGGACCAAAGCCACACAATGACATGGGCACGAGAACATAGGCAAGTAGGGCAAGGTGGCAGCTCACAACGCCTGTTCCAGCATGCCCCATTAACCTCTTTCTCTCCCTTTGAAGACTGCTCGTTCAGCAGCTCCTAAACTGGGGCAGAGAGCGCTGGGCACTGGGCAGGGGACATCCCCAAGAGGAGATGCTCAGGACCGGCCGGCGGAGAGCCGCTCCGCTCCCCTCCATTCCCAGGCTCATCCCCACCACTGCCTCTCCCAGCAGTTCCAACCACCGACCAAAAGCAGCCGGGTACAAAAGCGTCAGGACTCCAAGGCCTTGCAGGAATCCACCCTGAAGCCCACACTCAGCAACTGCCCGGGTGCCTTGTAATTAATAAAGCCTGCAGCGTTTTTGCTTATATTACAACACGCTACTCCAAAATACGCCTTCATGGCATTAAATACAGCTTTTTCGCTAAATAGGTGGCCTTTCTACGGTTTCTCAGATCCATGCCACTACAAGCTTTTTATTTTGATGGCTTTTCCCACAGGAGCTGCACAGCTTCAGCCACACCAACTCCCGCTGCTTTTCATGGAGGTTCAGTAACTCCATTAATCAGGCCTCTCGCCCCAAACTGTTGGTTTTGGACCTCTCTCCACCACAGAGATCATTCGGGAAACCAATGCTCACTTGAACAAAACCCTGCGTGGCTTTAAAACGAGCTCCATGCCCAAGGATGACAACAACGATCTCTGCAGGTTCAATTATATGATGCAAATGTGCAGGGAGCGCGCGGCATCTCCACCTGAAGTGGTTCCCCTTCTCCCGCCTCAGCCATCGCTTTGGCAGGAAAGAAATAATGACAAATTTGGACAAAGCCATTTAATGACACCAGAAACGTTGCAGGGGATATAAAAGTTCAAGGAATTAACATTAAGAATCCGCAGGTGGATGAAACGACACGTTTTGCCCAAGCAGATAATGCAATAATTGACAAACATAAAAGCAAATAATTGGGTGCATTTAAGGCTAGAAAAAACAATGCCAAACACACACACAGAGGGAATATTTTGCCGTCGCAGGATGAAGAATCTCTTTGCTGAATGTGCTGCTGTTGCACGAAATCACAAAACTACGCTGTTGAGCTCCAATGGAGCATCTGATGCCCAAGGAGTAACCCAGAGCTGGGCTCTGCTCTTCCTTGCACCCTCAAGCGAGGAGTCGCACTAGAGAAGTGCTGCGGGTGTGCACGGCTCCGGGCAGAAAACGGATCCCCCAAGGTCTTCTCCAGCAGCACCGCTGTGCCCAGACCCCACGCAGCAGGCTCTGATGGCCGTGCCAAAACATGCTAGGCCCTCCTAGCTTTCACATCAGAGGGCAGGTGCTATTCGAAATTCAAAATGCAGTTGCATTTGGAGATTTTCCTACTTAAAAATCAGTATAGCCCGCTAAAACCTTTACAGCAATCCTTTAGAGTTCTTCTAAAATGCTCTTTTTCCCCTCCTGCAACTTAAGAGAGCATCTAGACCATCTAAATCTAGACATCAAAGGTAAGTTCCTCAAATCAATTTGCTTTGCTTTCCACCCTTAACACAGCACATCTCCCTCGAAAACAAGCAAACACTTCCCATGCTTGTGTGCCTACAGCAAATTTCTACCCGCAACAGTATCTTACAGCAATCGGAAATATCCTGGAAAAAAATACCACTTTACGATGGGAGGGCAGAGACTGCTCAAACCAGCCCGAGCACCAAAAGCAGAATGTTACAAAGACCTTTTAACGCATCCCTAAAGGGTATGCAACGCTCTTGTGCACACCTAAACAAGAACACACCACCAGACTAAGCATTTTAGGATATTCTGCTGTTGAAAGGGAGCAAGGGAAGCTGTTACTTAGGGCAATCAGCCTGCTGCACGAACGCCGCGCAGACCCAGTGCCGGGCTTCCCATTCAGCCCATCGGCAAAAGCGTAAACCCACGCTATTTTTCCCAGTTAGTTTCCAGGGGAGGATGACGGACAGTTTGCTTAAAAGTAACGGGCTGGAGCAGAAGCGTGCGGGTGCGCTGCCAGCCCTCATCTATCATCGTCTCTGTGCTTAAATGGCATGCATGCTCGCACGCATTCAGTACTGGAAAACCCACCCGGTGTAAGGTGGCCAAGTGATTTGGTTGGCAAGTTAACGTACTGGGTAGCGCAGGTTGTTGCTATCAGAAGGACACGTCCACTTCTGCAAATCCCACGTTTTTATAAGGATTAAAAGGCAAATGAAAATAGAGACTCAAGTCTCAGAGGGGCTCTCGGTTACAAACCCCAAACATTGCCAATGGCCTCAATCTGCTGGAGCAGAGGCGCAAGCCCTGTTTCATCTTCTCTGCAAAAAACGACTTCTCCACAGCAATGTCAGCTCTCCGGGTTTGATTACTGTTGCAAAAAGGAGTCACAGAAAAACCTGAAAAGAGGCATCAGCACGGCATTGTGCTCGCCTGCTTTCTTTACATCCCACATATCATACGTATTCACACCAAATACTATTTTTTGTCCCCCCAGTGCATGCTATTTTCTGCAGAAAGGAGATTTAACTCCCCGCTGAGGGAGGACGCATACTCTCACGAGAGAGGTGGTGATGGAGAGGTTTGGGATTCTCCATGGGATGCCACCCAGTGAAGCGGGACAATAAAGCAGAGATTGCACGGGAGAGGAGCGTGTCCCCGGGGACGGCAGCAGCAAAGGCTGCGACACACCAGCTCCCCGTCAGATAACCCTGAAGGTTCAGCTCCCAGATGCAACCTGTAAAACCTGTGAAATTTTAATTTAGAGGGAGAAGCGGCATGAGAAGATATGAGGCAGAAAGACTCTGTAAGGACCGAGAAGGGCGAGAAATGGGATTTATGGATGCCCTCAGAGGAGATGTTCCTTCCAGAAAAAAAAGTTTGCAGAAGCAGCAAGAGACATGGGCGATTCTCCAAGACTGGGATGCAGCCCAGCCCTGGACCACACCGCAGCAGAGCATCACTCAGTCCCTTTTCCTTCTTCAATGATGAGGTTGATCCTCTCCCAAACGCTGGGTCTCCCGGGTGCCCGCAGGAGATCCGTGATGCCTTTACCGTGGCACCACGCTCCCCTTCATCCTTCCGTGGGCATCTTTGCTCCTTTCCCACCATCCGAGCGATCCGAAAGCAAACTCCAGCCACGGCGCTGCATGTACTTAAAACCTGCAGCTGACCACATATCTGAAAAGCAAAACTCGAGAGCTTTTTGCATTTCTCACAGCAAGCAGGGCCCTGCCTGCTGCAGCCCACGCAGACGTCAGAAATCCTAATGACAAAAGCCCATTTCTCATCAGGTGCTCTATGCAAAAACACAGCTCTCCGCTGCAGCTCATCTTCTGCACTCATAAGCAGAGGTCTTTGCAATTTAGCAAGTTTTGGACACAGACACGCCACCTCATCAGGTGCAGCCAAAAACCAGAAACCTGCCCCGAAACCACCCACACCGAGTCTAGCTGGCAGCAGCCAGCCTGCATCGCGCACGGCCAGCTCTGTCCCCATCCCGGCGGCTCCTCGCAGGGGTCTGGGGAAGGAGAGGACTAACAAGATTAGAGAAATAAGCAATTTATCAGCTTACTGAAGCCGTGCAGCCAGAGCCCAGCTGAGGGGCACTGGGGTATCGGGATGTCCCTGGGAGCCGCCGCCTCCGGCCAGTGTCACACTCAATCATAATCAATACGTCTGCAAAGTTGTTCTTACCCAGTGACGCATTGTCCTCCTATAAAGCCTCTGTTATCTTAGGTCCCCTTAGTTCGCAGCCTGTCACCATCACTCAACCTCAGCCTCTCACCCCAGGGGAGGCAACCCCAAACCCCAGCACCCCCAAGCCTCCAATTACCCCCCCCTTGGCCAGGGGTGCGTGAGCAAAAACTTTGGGAAGAGCTTTTTCCTCCCCTCTGCAACTCCTGCAAGCAAACTGACTATGAAAAGGATTTCGGACAACGCTTTCAAAAGCTTCAATGTCTGTTCTGGCCCCCCTTGGCAGGGGTGCGTGAGCAAAAACTTTGGGAAGAGCTTTTTCCTCCCCTCTGCAACTCCTGCAAGCAAACTGACTATGAAAAGGATTTCGGACAACGCTTTCAAAAGCTTCAACGTCTGTTCTGGTGGGACAGCTCAAACCTGCTGCTTCTTTTTCTTTGAAAAAAGCTAAACCCATTCCACCTCCTGCTAACACAGTACACACCTCCAAACACCAAAATACGTGTTTGTCTAGCTTGAGGTCTCCAGACCTGTTGCTTCCACAAAATCCATCTCAATACCCGAAAGCATCAGCCGCGAAGACTCGTGCAAAATTATACAGCAAGAGAAAGCAGGAATAGACTGCAACTCTGCCAGTGGCGAGGAGCAACTCCCTGAGCCTTCGGCCTCCCATGGGCGAGGACGTATCCTGAAAAACGAGGCCTCTGGTCAACCGATTCCCCAGGGTTTCGCACGCAGACATAACCGCAGCCTGGCTCCGCGCGCCACGCCGCGTTACGAGCACACCGGTTCTGCAAGCTGCTGCGTCAGTACCAAAGGCTCTTATCTCACGCTTCGCTGTCAACAAGAAATTATGAGAATTGAATTTTAATAAGCTGGAGACGGAAGCTTTGCTATATAACATGCGAGCGCTCAAGTTTAGTGCCTAATTTATAGCGATGTACTTCGGCCCTGTTTGGTGCAGGGAGAGGAGTAGGGACCACTCGAGGAAAAGACATTTGCCCTCAAAGGCTGGGCAATGAGCCTTCCCCAGCTGCAAAGCCTCTTCTGGCAGCTCACAGAGTTTCACACTAAGGATGCAGATTTTTCTGCATCACCTGGCCCCGGTGCCAGAGAACACTGAGTTTACTAATGTAAATGAATCCAATAGACAAAATCGCCCTTAATCTTCCCCGAGTTTAAGACCGGGACCTGTTTATACCTCCCTCTCCCCATCTGCAAGTCTAACGCCAAACATCTTCGTGGTTATGCTACAAACGGGGGAGTCAGAAACCCCAGATTAAGTCCTCCTCCAACTTCAGAGTTTACTTGAGCTTACTCATCCTCAGGAGCTTCACTAAAACTCCCCTGGACAGGCCCTAAAGGAATCATAATCTAAATATTATGCTAACCATGCCAGATGAGGCTTTTGAACAGGAAAACTCCAGAAAGGATATTTTAAATTAACATCTTCAAAGACTAAGATGTAATGGGGACCTGAAGTGCCATCTGCAGCCAGTTCCCTGTGTCAAAAACAACCATGTGAATACTGCTATGCACAAATTTATTTCCCAGTGCATGCGACTGTTTCAGAGCATGAAACTAATTGCTCCCTGACCCCATGAACTATGCAGGACAGAGGTAAATAAAGCAGGAAATTACTAGAAAGAGTAATAGTACAGCAAGACCTTGATCTTGCTATAAGCTTGGTGCAAAAATGCTCCCCATACCCGACTGGACAGCAGTATCCAAATTCCTCAGGTTCCTTTACAGTATCAGCTCTCAAGCTCTGGAAGAACAAATAGCAGGGAAGATTTCTGAAGAGATAAAAATGTACTATTTTCATCAGCCTGAGATGATTACTCGCAAAATAGCAACAGCACAGAGCACAGAGGTAACTGATTGTCTCCTGCGCAAAAGTCAAAGTCTTTGCATTGTAGCTATGAAAGCGTACAGAGATCAAAAAGAAAAAGAGAAAACTCTGTTTTAGGCTGTCATGAGCATAAAGGTCCTCCTGGCCCTTTGGCATCACCAACTACCAAGACACGACTGAAATCTTTCTTACGCTGCATATGCCCAAGACCACTGCGCAGCAAGGAGGAGAAATCCTTTATTCCAGGAGCAGGGGGCAACTCCCGCTCCCTTCCCAGCTGAATTTTGGCAGCGTCCATGCAAACACCACCATCCCCACCCAGCTCCACGCAACGCAAGCTGGGACACAGTGACCGCCCCGTGCCACCGACGCTCTGAAATAGGAAGTGAGACAAGCCAAACGCTGAGCGGGGTATTATTAATAACACTTAGCTATTGATTGCGCCTTACGTCTTCAAGCACTTTACCAACATTAATTAATTAAGGTGTTTTCCATTTAACGCTGGGAGGAGACTAAAGCAAAAACATGAGGCTAAACGGACCAACCGCCTCATTCAGCGCAGCAAGTCCTCGCCCCCAAACTTTGGATTTCCCCACAGATATCGCTTGTACTCCAACTACTGAGAAGACAGGTGTAGATTCAAAAAGCCCAGAGGTGCACCCAGCGTGAACGGGAGCCACAGCCGACCACTAAGCCACAACAGCGCTTGCTGCGATGTTCTGCCTGCCTACCTGCATCCCCCCTGCCATCGTCACCGGCATCCCGCCCCGCCACTGCAGCCTGACCCGGACCACAGGGCGTGGGCACGCCTTTTGCTCGCAATTAATTCAACCAATACTAATTCAAACGAGAATTCAAACACGAGGGTGCTGACACACGGCTCCAGTGATGTTCCCGAGAGCTGCCTGTAATTGCTGCGCTAAGAGCCGGGGACATGAAGTATTGATTTCCCCCCTGATCGGCATCTAGGTTTACACGGCTGCAGCCAAAATACTTCTTCCAGCAAACTCGCTGTCTAAAAACAACTATCAGGACTGAGAGGTTCGAATGATTAACACTCACGCTAAGGACTGTAACAACACACAAGTTTCATTCCTACCTACCTACACACACCCACCCTCCAGTCCTGCTCTCCCTCTTTGCTGAGTTCTTCCAGTTTTGTTTTAAATCACGTAAAACAGGCCCTCGAAGCATACCTCACCACTGCAAAAATAGCGCATTATAGCAAAGAAAAGTCTCCGTGTGCACAAAAGGGGCAGAGTTATTACCTCGAGCTGTCTCAAGCTGCACCATAATTATATGAATAACACATTTCACAAACTCAGTATTAATTACTGAGCATAGCACAGAGGCACACATTTACCTCCTTCCGCATGACTCGGGACTGACCTGGAGCACCTGCTTGCAGCAATGAGATCACCGAGCTCCTTCCCACGCCAAGCAAAGGGACCTGATGATTCTGCCACGTGCTTCTCTGCCGGGACCGAAGCAGATCCCTGCCGCAAACCCATCAGCCAGCCGAGCACCACCAGCATATCCCACATTTGCACTTGCAGGTAAGCGGCGGCCCACCCAATTCACCAGCCTCCTGCCTTCCTTTAACGTGTTTGCGTAAATCAAACAGCTTGGCAACCCTCCTACTTATAAGACACACGACAGCAGAGCTATTCAGAGATACTTGCTTTCACCCCGTCCTTCTGAACATCGTCTCAAAATCCGTGAGGTACAGACACCTTGGGCCTGCCTATACAAACACAGAGTGATGTAGGGGAGCATTTATGGCAGAATATAAACAATAGTACAAAACTTCGGGAGGAAACCCAAAACTAAGAGTGACCCTGATCAGTGGGTTTTGCGGAGACCAAGTACTCTTCCCCCTTCTCCTCAATAAGCACGACGAACGCAATGCACTTCAGATACGGTTTTACGCTTAACTGATTGGCTTCTGTTACAGCACCAGTGGTACATGGCTGGATATATCACATTTTAAATAATAGCCTCTTAAACTCGCGGGGAAGGAAAAAAACGCATCTACAGCTACAAGGCCATGGAGTCACGCCTTATTAGGGAAGCGTCATCTCTCCTAGCTCCTAGACATCGGCACGCTGAGCCAAATTTGCCAGCTTAAAGAGTGGGAAGATAGAGTGAACCCTCCAGCAACTTCAGCAGCTGCCCCAGGTACCGCTCTCGCACCCAGCCGAAGATGGGACCACACTTCGCCACCGGTCACAGGGCCACCACAACTCCAAAGCACGTGTAATTATAGTTATTAAGCAGAAACACGCACGCTTTGGTGAACGGAGCACATTTCTTCGGCACCATTGCAGCGTACCGACTGTTTTCCAGCACGCCGACGGTAAAGGAACCCAAAGAGGAGTTTTTCCATCACTCAACAGGTTAGAAAACCTCTGAGGAAAACAAAAAAGAAACCCTGACCCTTGGAGAGCCACACGCACACTCCTCCCTTGCCGGGGCATGCTGCGGGAACAAAGGCACTGCCCCTCTGCAAAAAACACACGCATCTCTCCAAAAGTCTCCTGGAGAGGAAACAAAACAAAACACAGAGCACACCCACAGAAATAGGTGTGTGCACGGGCAGCCAAAGGATTTTACCTGCTTTTCTAGCTGGAAGGCTGCATTTCCACACTCACGCTGATGCCCTCTACAGCGTGTCACCAGCTGCATTGCTGATCCCCCCCGCTCCGGCGGGGGAAGACGAAGGCATCCTCCTTCTGCCCTTTCAGCGGATTTTTTTATAAAAGAAAGCGCCTCGGTAGCCTGGGTGTGGTATACAGCAGGGTCCAGTTCAGATTATACCAACAGGCACCTACGCTTACCAGTTCTGAAAACACCTGACTGCACATATAACTTTACTCCCCGCGTACCCGCAGCTACCGGGAAGCTCTGCTGGGTCCGGCTCCTGCCGCACAGCAATCCCACCTGATGACGGATTAACTTTGTTTAACAGGTGGAATTCCACACACCACACCCCCGCTACCGAAACAGCAAAAATACAACGAGCTGGGTGGAACAAATCCACAAACTAATCCCTCTAAATCAAATTTGCATTAATGCCACAAACAACAAAACACCGTTCGGTGCAGCAGCAGCCTGCCGGGAGCAGCAATGCCCACCAAGAGCTACGCTACCTTTAAAAAGCTACGGCTTAACCAAAACTCAACTGTTAAGTAATGCCTAACCACCGTATCAAGAGATACCCGCAGTAAATAAGTAACAAGAA
>NW_008794443.1:1776164-1776522 GCF_000699145.1 Aptenodytes forsteri
TACCCGCTACTGACGTTTTTATCACGCAGGTGTAAATTCAGTTCAGTTAGCGGGAAAGGGGAGGGCTTGCACTATTTTTGCTCTGACACCAAGGCTGCTCCAGGGTGAATTGTCATGCAAGCCTGCAACTATTTGGTAAATATATATATATTTAAATATATATACATATATTTTTAAATGTTTCTAAAGTAACAGTGATGGCAGCACTACTTTGATTAGCAGGAAACAGTGAATTTCAGCCAGGCGAGAGCCGGACCCCGTCAAGAGCACCGCAGAAACAATTCGGACCCCGTTTGTTAACCTTCACGCAAAGCCAAGAGCGTAACTCACTTCCCGCTCCCCCTGCGCCCCGTTTTCC
>NW_008794443.1:1778525-1801706 GCF_000699145.1 Aptenodytes forsteri
TCCCTCCTGCGCGGGAGGCGGCGGGGGGAATGCCGCCAGCCCTGCGGCGACCGCGGCAACGCTGCATTTACAGCGAGGACCGACCACCCCCCCGGGAAGTTTAGTGGTGCTGCAGTGCCCGCGGTGCGCTGAAAATAGCACTAATTAAGTGCCTTTCTGCTAATTGGGCTCAGGTTCACCCCGGTTGCGTGGCCATACCCAAAAGCTGCGTGCAGCAGGTGGAGGTAAAATGGGCTCCAAAAATCCCCCTGGAAGGAGATTTTTGGGGGGGGGGGAAGCAACCTGTATGCATGCGCTCGCTGCTGTAGCAGCGGTTAATGCGAGAGTCCTTGCGCTGGCGGTTCATGTGGCACGAACCCAGGGTGAAGAATCGAGAACTATTTGGTATCGTTGCTGGTAACTGCTAGAGGGAGCGCTGATGTTTCCCTGTGCCTTACGAACGCCTCGGAGGGATCCACTTGCATTATTGCCGGGGCCTGGCCTTGCAGCAAGCCTGCAGAGCTGCGATCCTCACCAAGGCAGCCGTGCGGGCAGGCTTCATCCCCACCAAAATCGGATGGTGCCGCTCTAGAAACCGTGGCCTGCACGGCTGCACCTCCCTGAACCATCCCCGCTTCTGAAAGCTGCGGGCAGCAGCGCTGCCTGTTCCCACCTGCCCCGCGTGCAAGCTTTAAAAGTTCACGAGTGGGTTTAGGAACCGGGCAGGAGCCCCCACGGCAGCGGGGTGGGAACCTGTGGGGCCCTGCGGAAACGTGAGTGGGCGTGGGAAGCGCAGCAGGGAGCCGGGGCCGGTGAGGAAGGGCTCTCGCCGATGGAAAAGCTGAAGAAAATCACAACCCCTGAGGAAAGGGGGAGAAACAGTCCTGCCCGTGTCTGTACGATTTGTTAAACCCTCTGGTACCTGCATAAACTCGGGCTTTTGGCTGAACGACCTGAGAATTTGGGGCATTTCCTTGAGCTTCAGGACGTTCCGTCTGCATCGCCGCGGGCATCGCAGAGACCTTAGCCAAAATGCAGTAAAACCGATAGAAAAGTGCTTCCCTTCTCGGAGAGCTGCAAAGTTGACTCTGGGAGAGGCTTGACGTAAGATAAAGCAGAAGAACGTCACTGTCTCGCGCAGTGACGTTCCCCGGGGAGCGCTGGCATGTGGCCCTGCAGGCGCAGAGGGGTTTGGCATGCAGTCTCCCCAGGCAGCTCTTAGGAACAGAAATCGGGTAAATCTGTCAGGTCAGTCTGCTGAAAAACAACACTAAGATCGGCCTGGGTCCCCTAAAACCTCAGCTCTGACCTGGATCGCGCATACAGCCAGCTCTCTCAGTGCGAAAAGGACCGAGTCCTTGTGAAGTGGCATCTAGACCTTGTGATTTGTAAAAGGATTTTGTAAAACAAAGAAAGTCTAATACTCAGATAAATGGTACAGCGGCTTTTTCAAGGGAAAGTTATTTTTGACTGAGAGTTTCCAGCAGTGTTTCCAACCCAACCACTAGCGCTGGGCCAGGGCACTTGGAATATTGGTGGAAAGGGCTCTTTTCCTTAATGAATTCCCGAAGGGCGGACAAACAACCCGCAAGGAGAACAAATGCAATTTCTGAAATTCTTTCTTCATCATCTATGCAGCCATCCCTGAACAAGATAAAATTCTTTAAGTACATATAAAAACTGAATTCTAATCCAGATAAATGCCCGGTTTCATGCCTAATTTACATGAGTATTTGCTGCAAACTGTGCTTGCAAAAGAGAAAATTATGTATGTAACCAGATAACCTGAATGTGCAACCGCAGTACCATGTATGCAAAACGTAATCATTGCACTTGAATAAAACGTAAGCTTCAGCAGAAAGGAACTCAGCTTTAAAGTGCAGGCACGTTATTTTTATCATAAAAGATGAGGTTAAAACTGATGTGGGCCTTCCAAGAACACGTTCAGCTGCTGAAGCAAAGTCCAAATTCTGCTTCATACTCAATCTAACCTTACTAATAGACTAGTTGAGTTGCTGTACTGGCAGGGCTGGAATCTTTTTAATTTACCGATGCAAGAGGCTTTCTACATTAGCACGTGCGCTACTGAAAAATATGTTTCTTAAACTTGGCTGTGGACTCATCCGTAAAATTAATAACCTCGCTTTAAAAAAATCTTCCTTGCTACTTTAAGTCCTTTTGAGAGGTTCCCCTGAAGATATCGTGAAAGATTTTCTCCCCTTCCCCAATACCTCCTCCCGTCCTTTCTAGGGAACAGCTGGGTCCATTTAAAATTGATTTCGATCTCTCAAAGCAGGATTTGATTTCTCCGAGCTTCCGCCTGGGAAGAGTGCAGAGGGTCGCAGCAATCCTGAGAGATCAGCTGGCAGAGCTCGACCCCGGCAGAAAGCGAGCGGTGCGGGCGCGAGCACGGGGCAGCAAAGGGATTTCCAGCGTGAGGGTGGCTGGGGTTTGCTGGCCGCCTGCAGTTAAAGCGGTGTGATGTACGCCGCGGCGCTGCTGCCCCGGGTTTGCAGCGATGCTGACTCTCCATCCCGCACCCTGCGCCGCGTGTGCACACCCCTACACGTTCCCAACCCAAAATCTCCCTGCGCTGTGACCCTGGTTCTGAGATAAGGGTAACCCACCAAGCCGCAGAAAGGTCCCGATCATTGCTCCGGCAGCAAAACTGCCTTCAAGAAGGAAGGATTAAAAATACCGCCAGGGTGTGCATTCAAAGCGCGATACCTGAGGATTATTTTGGGTTGTGCTGATTTCCATTTGGAAGGCCAAGCCTTTGCTGAAATCCTCAAAACTGGGATGAAATGAAGCGTTAGGAAATGAATCGGGCCTTGTTCCCTTTCTCTTGTTAGTTTTGAATTAACAAAAAATTAAATTAAAAGCTAATTAAATAGCCAAAATTAGAAACATATTATTTCCCAGAATTGCTTTGCTTTTTTTTTTTTTCTTTAATTCCAGCTTTTACCGGGAGCTTGACAGCTGTGCGGCGAGTCCGTGTCCCTAAGGGATGGGAGTCCCTGGCCGCGCAGATGAGGCACAGAGAGGTCGGGAATATTTCCTAAGGACACGCAGGAAACCTGAGTCAACGCCAACAAGTCTCAGATCTCCATTCAGCCTTAGCTACGCTCAGCATCTTTTTCAGGCGGTGCAAGGGTAGCCTTGAAAACCTGAAAAAACCCTCAGTTTTGGGCAATGTGTTCTAGTAGTAGCATCACAGCCAGGCAGGCTATTTCTCAAAAACATATAAATGGCATAAAAGCGGATATAGGAAGGTTTGAGCATCCTACCCATCCTCTTCGCTCTCCTTTCAGCCTAAGGAATGCAGTAGAGGGAATATGAGAAGGTTTAGGAGATGAAAAAGGGCTGAGTAGCACACGGGTACTGTTCGGGCCTTCCAAACACTTTAATTTGCTATTCGGATTACCACTTTTTATAGTTCAATATGCAAAGGAACCAGTTTAACTATATGGGAAAAGCCTTTTGTGTTAAGGCTGAACGTAATCTAATACGGCCCTTTGACCTGATTAAATTAAATCCTTTCTTTTCCAATTAAATAATTAGCCAGAATTTAATAAAAATGAATTTCAATGTGTCATCCTGCGGAATGATGACCTCTGAGATGGTGAAGGCTTATGTAAATTCTGCTGATCGCTTTTTATCTGCTTGTGCCTCACTTCCACCAAAAAAAATTGCCTTCTGTCTGTATATTTACATTATTTTCTCATCTGCTCCATGCATCTCTGTTTGCAGTCACAGTTCCCAGCTGAAAGGGCTGCGAGTATCGCCACCTTCTTTCAGCACATCCTCTAAAACGGACCTTCTGTGATTGGAAAAAAGATCACCGAGGACGGGATTTTTGATCTGCGCCTCTATTTTGTTACGCCCTGGCACGCTGCAGTGCAAACGGCGGCAACGTGGCCCTTTCCAAATGTCACCAGAGGCATCTGTACGGCCATTCATCAGCAAAGAAAAGCACACCAAGAAAATCCGGTCCAAGAGACCAGCAAACTTGAGCAGCAATCACCAGAAAAAGCACAGCGTGCCCCGAGTTCAATAGTCTCTTGTAGCACATCTCCGCTAAGTAATTTCCATCCGAGTTACAATAGTTGCTAATGTCTACAGCTTTTTTTTTCCCCTCTACAAAGGTCACATTTTTATTTGTGTATTTATGACTGCATTTGACCTCCCTTCTCACTCTTAAAATACTGAGCACCAACCCTTCCACAGTTGGAGTATATGGCAGCATCCTAACGCTGATGTGTTGCTGCTGCGCTGCAGCTGAAATGCTAGTGCTTTAGTTCGTAAGTTATTAAAACGGGATTAAACAGAGCTAGGGAGGGGAAGGTTAAAAATTTGAGTGGGTATTCTGTTTTTCCCCGCGATGCTGCAGTGACGCGTTTCCCCATCTCCGTTTCTGGGCGGGTGAAAGGGTCCCGGTGACCTTCCTGTGCTGCCCATCCCTCGGGACCGCGAAAACAAACCCAATAATGTTTATAAAGTGTCTCGGACTGGGGGAATTACATCACCGCGGCGAGATACAAGCTCAGTGGATCAAAACAAACCCCAGATCCAACCCCCCCCAGCTTAGACACATCTCAGTTACCCAGCGCAAACCTCAAGGAATCCCACTGAGAAGGGATAATTTGGAGAAAAATGTGATCCCAGAGATTTTTCTCCAGTAAACCCATTTTACATTAATAGGAAGCAGATTTCTAGACCCCTTGCAAACAAATGACTTCCACAGCATATTTCACAGCTGAGTGCATCTATGGCACCAGCCTTTACATGCAGCTCTATTAAACCCAACATTTGTTTAATGAATTACAGCAATCCAATGAATCTGTGTACATTCAGCCTGTATTTAAATGTTTATGGGGAAGACGTCAGCAGCCAGCTTTCCACAAGCAGGTATCGGTGTCAGCGATGAGCTCCCGCTGCGAGGCACCCAAAACTTTTAACGTTTTTTGGCGCCTCCTTTCTTTACTATTGTGGGCAGTGGATTGTTGTTTAGTTTTATGAAACCCTAAGTGTAATTACCCAGGAGTTTCGGGGTCTCCGCTTAACATGAAACTGCTGGGATTCAGTGCAAATTTGGGGGGGGGTTCTCCCCGTCGATGAACCACGTCTGTCACCTGACAGATATAAACTGTCGCACATCTTCCACCTGGCTGGGGTTAGTCCACGCAGCTGAAAGGTGAATTAAGCCATCAAAACCCACGCAAGCACGGTTGACGTGCTGCAGCTATTTCCAAGGTGACCTCATCTTCATCTCGCGGGTCAATACGTAAACCTTGACAAAAATCTAACTCTGGTCCAGCCTCCCGTTTTAATGTATCCCCGGCTGCAGACTATGCGTGAAGCACTCCCTTTCATGGCATGTAGAAGCAATAGTGATGATGGTGCTGTGATAATATTTAGCTTTCTTGCGTCAATACCTCTGATTTCTGGTGGTCTCCAGCCCAGCTCTCCCCACCCGGGAGCAGGTTTGCTGGGTTGTTCCTACGTAGGTGCTGTAGGTCTCTGTCCTGGTTTCGGCAGGGATAGAGTTAATTTTCTTCCTAGTAGCTGGTACAGTGCTGTGTTTTGGATTTAGGATGAGAACAATGTTGCTAACACACCGATGTTTTAGTTGCTGCTGAGCAGTGCTTACACTAGTCAAGGACTTTTCAGCTTCCCATGCTCTACCGACTGAGAAGGCTGGGGGTGCACAAGAAGCTGGGAGGGGGCACAGCCAGGACAGCTGACCCCAACTGGCCAAAGGGACATTCCATACCATGGGACATCATGCTCAGCACATAAAGCTGGGGGAAGAAGGAGGAAGGGGGGATGTTCAGAGCGATGGCGTTTGTCTTCCCAAGTCACCGTTACGTGTGATGGAGCCCTGCTGTCCTGGGGATGGCTGAACACCTGCCTGCCCAGGGGAAGCAGTGAATGGATTCCTTGTTTTGCTTTGCTTGCGTGCGCGGCTTTTGCTTTCCCTGTTAAACTGTCTTTATCTCAACCCACAAGTTTTCTCACTTTTACCCTTCCGATTCTCTCCCCCATCCCACCGGGGGGGAGCGAGCGAGCGGCTGGGTGGTGCTCAGTTGCCGACTGAGATTAAACCACGACAGTCTCACTAAGAGAAGGGGTGAGCCCCAAAGGTGCGTCCACGTGAGCAGAGCTGCCTGGTTATACTTTGCTGCAAAAACTGTTTTCATTGTCGTTTGGGCTGAAATATCCCTGAGCAGCTGGTTTTAGCATTGACCAAGTGCAAGGTCGCACTTGATCTGAAACGGTCCACAGCCGTTGCCTTCGGCCAGCCGCTCCCCAGGAGAAGGATGCAGAGGGATGCCCTCAGCTCCGGCACTGGCCCCTCCGGGTGGTTTCAGAGCTGAGCTGCCTGGCGGGGGCTGTGCTCGCTGTGTGGGTGCTTGGCGGTGGCTCAGCGAAGCACGGGACCTCTGGCAGCGGTGGGTGGGTGGAACACCAGCAAGTCGCGGAGACCCACGAGCGCAGCTGGGGATTACTGAATAGCACTTGCAGAAGCAAGGAGAGCGAGCGCGGACCCAAACATGCACGCATGATACCTACGCGCTTGGCAGCAGCGGTGAAGTCTGCGTGCTAGTTCTGTAAAACTGCTTGGATTTCACAAATACCTGTCCATAAAGGAAGAGAGAACTAGGGAGCAAAGAGGAAGAACTTCGGGCGAAGCCTGTATGAAATGCCAGTTCCCCGTCCTTTCCCCATCGCAAATTAGAGGGGAAAAACGTAGTTAGGTTTTGCAAAACTGCAGAGTTGATTTGGGAGATCGGGTCCTACTGACTTACTACAAGACATCATCTGTCCTCCTGGGAAGGGAAGAATGGGAAGTCCACAGAGGCATTTGCTTTGCAGACCCGATTTACCAGCTGTTCAGCCACTATTATAAGGATCATATAAAAACTTAAATGACTGGAGAGATTCTGAAGCACTTAGATAGCAAGATAATAGGCGCCATGAAGAAATCCTGTGATCAATCAGCAGACAAATGTATACTTGAACTAGGTGTTAGTGGGACAGATGCAGGAGAGGTGATTATGGGTTGCCTCTGTGTTTCCTTCGGCAACAATGATGACGCACCGGGGTGGGTCAAGGTACCCTATCATTAACACAGCATCAGCATTCATCTGGCAGTGTCTTTGTCCTGTGAAGTCAATTCCTATGAAGATTTGATATTAGCAAGAGGCACGGTGAAATTCAGACGCCTTTGAATTTTCATGACCCTCTAGATGCTTTAGCCTGGCAGATTACGGGCAAGACCGCTGTCCTAAATTGGGCAGGAGGCAGGAATAAACAGTTGTACCCATCCATTCCAAGTGTGGCAATAAATACCATCGGCAAAAGCAGTGGAAGAACAGCCCTCTCCTCCCTCCCCAGCAAACAAAACTAGAAACGGGGCCTGCAGGGCAGAGCACATGAGAAGAGTCAGCTAGAGCATCCTGGAAAAGGAAGATGTTAGAGAGAAATGTAATTTTTTACTGTAATATTTGTGAAGTAAGTGAAAGATAAGATCTCGAGTGTGGTTCAGGCCTCTAAAATAATCCTAAGATTAATGCAGAAATGGAGAGCTCCACAGAGTAAAGGAGAGGGGATTTAGCACGCGCAGCGCACCTTCCCCATTGCCACCTGCCACCCGGGGTGCACATTAGCATCCACAAAATTCCCGCAGGTGTTCTGGGGACCGTACAGCGCAATCTGGACAAGAGTGAGACTTAATTTATTCTTACAAGGCTACCCAAGGCAAAGCATCCTTCCTTCTCATTTCAAGTGGGAGAAAGCGTGCTCTGGTGCAGGTGCCATCATCCTCCCTAGTTTTGTCGGCGGCACCGACACCGGGGGCACACCTGGTTTGAGGATCGCCCCACTGAAAAACCAGCCGCTTTTACCACAAAAGAGTGTGGCTGGGGAGCATGGAACAATAAAACCAGCTTTTTTTTTTTTTTTTTTTTTTTTCTTCACTTTTTTCAAGATGCTACCAGCAGGGTGGACTCATCCTGTATTGCGCAAGATTACAAACGTACAATTACATTCCCCACTAAATTATGAAAGCTCTAAAAATACGCCTAGGTGAAGTTGCAGCATTGAGGAGGTAGCTGAAAAACGGGAGCAATATTCACACGCTTACACATTACATGATTTATAGTCCTGTTTTAAGGCTTCAGTATGTATTCATTGATTCTGTGCATTTGGGGCTTGGAGTGTATTGGTGTTCATCTCCTTAACTGTTCGTCGCGCAGATTGGCTGGGCTCATCTACTCTGTGAAAAATAACACTCTTTCAGGACTGAGAGAAATCCCTTCACATCGGATAATTCACAAGTACTTTATTTCTTTGGTTAGGTAGGAAAATACTGGGGACCTCGTTTCACAGGGTGGGGAAACTGAGGCACAGATGGGCTGAAACTGGGTGCGAAGGGGTGCTGTGACCCGGTGGAAAAGGGCACCTACTGCAGCCCGTGAAACACAGCGCGCCTTTCCAGTTAAATAAGGATCAATTCCTTCATCTCTTGCCTAAAGAACGGTGGTGTTATTGGTACTCTCCCACAGGACCACACTCGGGAGGAGTGCTAATCCTCACGTGACGGGCAATTTTTGTAGAGCTCTGACACTAAGGAGGCGGAGGTGCAGAGCTTAGGGTCAAAACCCAGGGAACGCAAAGCTGTAAGCATGGGGGCATGGCTGTTTGTGCTATCTTGACTCAAAGTGGCTCAGCGTATTTTCTACTTTAGTGCAGCGTACAAAACCGAAAAATAGTAACGAACACCCCCCCCCGCTTTTTGGGTATCGCGCTAGCACACGTGTTTTGTCTAAACAGGAGTTTTTGATGAAATTTGCTGGAGGTTGATTTACCCTAATGTAACAGCCAGCCGCGGAAGGGCAGGGGGCATGCTGCTTCTAATAAAGTCCATTTAGCTTCTGACATAGGTTACTTTAAAACCAACAAACAAGCCAACCAAACAAACAAAAAACCGACCCACACCAAACACACAGGTGTGATAAAGTATCTCGGTATAAAATCAATACCGGCGCGATTAGCAGCCTTTGAAAAATTCTGGCTCTAACTCAGTTCATGGCAGAGATCAAATGGAGGTGCTGTCAGCTCACCTGGGCATTTTACCGTGCTTCTGATATACGACAGTTAAAATCATCTAAAACTATTCCCATTATTCCTGCGTTTTCTCCTTTCTCCCTGGGGCAGCAGCACGCAGCCAGGCACCCGTCCCACCCACCTCCCAGTCTGCAGCATCACCTCCCGCCGAGCGCTCCCCATCCACGGGACGGCCCGTGTCCAGGGGGAATCTCCAGGCTTCCAAGGCTTTCTTATTAGTTCCTCCTCTTTTAGGGAAAACTGGAGATAAGCCTGACCAGCCGTGAGCTGCCGCAGCCGGACCCAGGTCCCTCCGTCTGATTCCCGGCTGCCGCTGGGAGCAATCTGTGGTCCCAGATGGATAGCCCTGGTCATCAGCCGGCACGCCAAGAGGAGCTCAGTCCTCTTATTAGAGAGAAGGATTGAAGCATTATCTAGCCCTTCAGCTAACTCAGGTGAGAGTTATTAATATATGAATATTAATATTATTGATATGAACAGCTTTTCGTGAAAGCGGGGAAGTTTTCCCCAAGTCTGGTGCACCAGAGCAGGGGGAGATGCCTTCAGGTGAAGGCTTGGTGGAGCCAGAGGCATCCAAGGGAAAGCTGATGTTCTCATCAGAGAGGGAACGCGACGAGTGGTCTCAGAGAAAGCCAGGGCAGATACGTAGGATGGTCTGAAAAAAATAAGGATGCATAAATGCTAAATAAATAACAATTTTTAAAAAGCACAGCTGGATGGATTCCATAGGAAAATCTAAACATGTTGTTAAGCTCCGGTGTATGCAGAAGGTTCTGTGGGTACCAGCGCATCCGTCACCCCAAAGGTCTTCAGGACAAGACTCAAATCACTGAGCTGGCAGGAGCGTTGGCAGAGGGAGTTTAAGAAGGTGATGCATATAAAACCTATCGATGGCAATTAAACAGAGCAGGACAACTGCCAAGCTCTTGTGTTTGCTCACTGTCAGTAGGTTTTATGATATATAGAGATATATCTCTACAAAGCTGTTCAAGTGCATTTAATTTCTCCAGTACCCACGTACTGCAGCTTGTGTGAGGGTAATGTTTTTATCCTATAAAGTTAGCGATTTCATAACGCAGTACTTGGCTCTAGGACGGTTTTTGTGTTATTAGCTTCCTTCCAGTGCACATAGAAAAATAAAACCTCTCCCCATCGAAAACCCCGGATGAAGTTTTGTCGGGCGTTGAGTGCAGCTTGTCATGCTGCCAGAGGCCCAGGGGTGCACACTAAGCTTGGAAAAATCTGGGACCTCAAACCTGATGGAGATGATGTGAGCTGAGGCGTGGGAAACCTGTATTTCCCACGCTGGTAGGTGGGGAGCTCGCCCTGCCACCGCGCAAGGCAAAGGGACAAGGGGAAAAAAAAACCTCACGGGGCCTTTTGTAACAGCCACGTTTATGTTCCTAGACTAAATGTTAGGCCAGACCTGCGGTGAGAGGGGGTGATGCTCCATCCCTCGCGCCCCTCGCTATCCGAAAGGTCCGGACAAGCACCAGAAATGACTTCGGACCGTTTGGCTGATTTTCTTGCCTTCTGATGACACCCCATTAAAACTAACGGTTCATAATCTGCACCGGACCAGCTCGCCTCAAGATAAAGATTTGCCTCATTTGCAGTTACATAATTAGCAATTACCCTAATTTCACTTACATTAAATTACGGGGTTTTTTTTAAATAAACGTTATCTTTTCTGACGAAAATATAAAGTGGCCTGGGTCTACTTCAGACTACGCTACAGAAAGCAGCAGCAGCATTATCCTGTTCTCAGATATAATGTCTAGACTCTTTTAATGAAAATATTCATTATTGCTAATTTGCATCTCTCTCAATTCTAGGACAGAAATCAAATTAAGATGTCAAAACGGTGCTACCTCTGCCTCAGGCAAAAAGGAGACACGGTGAGCCCCAAGTCCTTCCAAACATGAGCTTAGCTGGTGTGAAGAGAAAGCATCTCCGGCACCCTCGCAATTGAGGGCAGCGCTAGATGAAAGATGAGCAAAGAAAAGCAGAGGAAAATAATGGTGCAAGAATCTGGATCTGGGGAAAAATCCGGGAGCTCGGCAGCAAGCCACCGAAACAGCACAGAAACCCTCCTCGGGTGGGTTTAGTTTTGTGAGGACGCTGAGCCAGACCGAGTTATCGAGGGGGGTTATAAAGGAGAGTAAGGGAATTTGCTTCTGACCCCCCCCCCCTGCATTTCAGTGGGAGCGGGGGCTCTTACGTCCCTTAGGCTTATCTGAAAAATCCCAGCCTTAAACTGCAAGAGGTGTTGAAATACAGACGTTGATCAGGATGGCGATAACTCACGTGGGTTTAGTAGAGACTTTTCCTGAAGATAAAGTACATTTTAAATGTACTCCTGACTTGCTAGTAACAAAACTTTCCATTAGTACAAGGAAATATATTTTATACTTCAGAAATACACACTTCACTGAGCTTGGAGAGTAAAACTAAAATAACCTTTTGAAACAGATAAGGATTGAAAACTTAAAAATACAGACGTTGATCAGGATGGCGATAACTCACGTGGGTTTAGTAGAGACTTTTCCTGAAGATAAAGTACATTTTAAATGTACTCCTGACTTGCTAGTAACAAAACTTTCCATTAGTACAAGGAAACATATATTATACCTCAGAAATACACACTTCACTGAGCTTGGAGAGTAAAACTAAAATAACCTTTTGTAGCAGATAGGGATGAATACTTAAAAATAATAAAAAGTTGGTGAATATTCATTTGAACTCCTAAGCAAATTTGCCCTTGTCGTATTTGCATCTCTCTTGTGTTCTCTTTCTGTGCAATGGAGTTTGATTAGCATGAACATTCACAGAAAGTGAATTTGAAGCCTGAATACCCATGGGAAATGAATTCTAAATTCACTCGCTGCGTGCAGTCACCCAAGAAACTTGATCATAATTGTTTATTATACTTAAATATTTATATTGTGGAAGCGCTTGTTAGATAAGAAGGCCGAGATGCTCCTGTGCTGGGTGCTGTACAAACACTGTCCCAGGCTTACAGAAATTACCTCCGTCCCCATCAAACACGAATGGCGACGTGTGACAAGCTTGGCCAGGGTCGGTCACGTAAGAGAGGTGAGACGGCAGGTGGCAAATTTCAAGGTGAAGAACAAGCATTGGGGTGGAGGGGTGAAAGATCAAAATGTTTCTGCGGTTTTCCAAGAAAAACTGAGAAGGTTGCGGTGTATCCACTGAAGGGCATGACCTTGCGCCGGGTGCGTTCGTACGGGATATTTGAAATAGAGTCGGGGATTTAAAATTCATCAGAAACGTCCTTGTCCAAGCTTTTTTACTGCCTGAAGTCCATTGCCAGGGACTCCAGCTTTCACTCGGGAGCTCAGATTTCAGCGCTCGCAGTGCCTTTGGAGTTTACAACGGATTCTTACATTTTCCATTCCCCTCCCCTGCTCCCCATTTGCATCTAGAAATGCTCTGGAAAGCGGCACCCGCTGCTGCACACAATGGCGCTGCCTCCCCCAGAAGATTCCTGGCGGGACAGCGGCTGCTCCGGAGCAGGAATCGCATCCCCGGTCACCAGACCAGTTAATACCTTCCCATCTCTCAAAGGCAGCGGCAGGAGCTCACCGTGCAGGGCAGCATTGCTCCCAGCTCACCCCTCTGCTCCGAAGATACCTCTGGGGTGTTTTTTGGGAGAGATGGGCAGCACTTTCTGCAATAGGGGACCCCGGTTTTGCTCGGTCACGTAGCACCCTACAAATCGTCTGTGCCCCACAGACCTCACAGCAAAGCGCGGGCTGCCCCTGCTTGAGCTGGCTCTGGCCGCACACTGGACTTTGGAGAGGATTTTTTTTTGCAAGGTGCCAGATAAACTGTATTTTTGGGGGGTTGGAGGGAGGCAGAGGATGATTTCCAGCCTGTTCTCCCAACCCTCGGGTGCAGCAAGGCTGCAGTCATCTCCTGGCTACCTTCCACCCGAGCGAGCGAGCGTGGTGAGGCAGGAATCGGCCGCTCACGTCACTCAGCTGCGTGGGAACAACCTGAGGAGGGGCTTGCCCTGACAACTAGCACATCCCGGCGCTCCGGCCGTGTCCGACAGCCAGGAGCAGATCCCTGCAAAAGCCTGCAAAGAGCATTGCTGCGCTCCTAGTCTTCGGAGGAAGGGGAGGGGGCACATTCAGAGCACGCTTTTAGACCAATCTTCGCTAAATTATTTTTCTCTATTGCCTGCCTCGGTCTAGAACGCAACGAGGGAGCGGATTTTTTATGATTATGGAGGAATAACTGCAAGGTCAAATCCCTGCTGGAAGTGGGGCAGGGCTCTACACATTGCACTTGCAGACTGGAGCACGAGCAACTTAGCAACTATTAAGGGCTGACGAACAAAGAAACCCCTGAAATTGAAGCTCAAGTTACAGTAATAAGGATGCACAAGAGAGAAAATTGCATTAGGACTTGCACTATCTCATGCATCCCCCTTAAGCTGGATTCACCACCGGGAGGAGGGGGTTCGGAGCCACCCCTCGGAGCAGTGTCAGGTCTCCACCAGCTTCCCTGGCCCTTGCACCCGGCTGTGTCTTTTAATTATCGCCCACCGTAGTCAGATGAGGGTTGCCTTTGTCAATTTGCATTTGCAACACACTGCGCTGCAACAGTTCCCTGCTCCTCTATAGAAATAGCAGGTGTTATTGGCGATGTAATTACATGCCATCAATAATTATCAAAAATTTAAATTGCCCCAGTGTTGCCTGCAAGCAAATCGGATGCGGTATTTCACGGCGTTTCCTTCAAACGCAGGCCACCGAGGTGACGCTGGTATCGAAGTGGAAAGCTGTAATTAGGCGAACGTGAGAAGCGGAAGAGGAACCTGATGAGGCAAACTGTCCTGGTTTCGGCAGGGATAGAGTTAATTTTCTCCCTAGTAGCTGGTACAGTGCTGTGTTTTGGATTTAGGGTGAGAACAATGTTGATAACACACCGATGTTTTAGTTGTTGCTGAGCAGTGCTTACACTAGTCGAGGACTTTTCAGCTTCCCATGCTCTACCGACTGAGAAGGCTGGAGGTGCACAAGAAGCTGGGAGGGGGCACGGCCAGGACAGCTGACCCCAACTGGCCACAGGGACATTCCATACCATGGGACATCATGCTCGGTATATAAAGCTGGGGGAAGAAGAAGGAAGGGGGGGATGTTTGGAGTGATGGTGTTTGTCTTCCCAAGTCACCGTTACGTGTGATGGAGCCCTGCTGTCCTGGGGATGGCTGAACACCTGCCTGCCCATGGGAAGCAGTGAATGAATTCCTTGTTTTGCTTTGTTTGCATGCGCGGCTTTTGCTTTCCCTGTTAAACTGTCTTTATCTCAACCCACGAGTTTTCTCACTTTTACCCTTCCGATTCTCTCCCCCATCCCACCGGGGGCGAGCGAGCGAGCGGCTGCGTGGTGCTTAGTTGCCGACTGAGATTAAACCACGACACAAACCAAGAGAAACGGGCGTTGGGGACCCTGTTGCTGAAAACGCCACGGGAAGGGTCAGTGTGCCCGGGGCCACCTGCTCAAACGAAATTGTTTCCGAGGGAGCTCAAGCTGCTTTTGAACAACATTTGAGATCCAGAGGGTTGGAAAGGGGAAGGGCAAGAAATCGGCACCGCGGAGGGGGATAATCTCGTGCAAGGGGGAATAACGGGGCTCCATCGCTGGATGGAGCATCCTCACAGCGGGAGCAAAAACGGGGACCCCCTCTGCCCAGAGAGCTCCGAGGCTGGGGGGGGAGGGGGGGTTGGCACACGCAGCACTGCGATACCACATACCTCCATTTATATCTTCTTTTATCAAACAAATAAATAAATAAAAAAGATAAGCTGAATGCTATGAACAGGGTCCCTCTGCCGCCCGAGCCAGACAGCGTGGCTCAGTCCTCTTTGCTTTCCACCGCCGTGGCAGAAGATGCCACACGTCACGGGAGCGAGATGGATGATGCCAGGGAAAGGAGGTGAAGGTCATAAGCTCAGCACGTGGTGCAACTCCACGGTGCCTCCTGTAAGAAAATATAAGTGCCAAATGGGCTAAAAACCCCTTCTCCGGGCCAATATTCTCTTGGTTGCAAAGGAAGTCAAAGTTAGTTGTCTTTTACGGCTTGAAGTGGTTCACTATACGGTTTCTCTAAACGGGAGAATTAGTGACACTGAACTTCACAACAACAGCAAAAAAATTAAAGGCACCCCGAAGAATGTTCTCTTAATTGTAGCAGCCTGCTACATTAAAGCTGCTATAGGAAAATTCATTTACAATTCGGCTATTAAATTGCAAACCATTACCACTGCTTTTATGGCTTTATATTCCTCTAACAAATTTATTATGTAATTACTCTGTGCAACAGCATCGTTTCCAGCACGTGAAGTTGAAATAAGGCACCTATTTCAAAATCCTCACCGTTCTGCGTTTTCCAGATGTAATTTATACAAAAGAGGAAAAACGTTACGGTGCAGTTTTTCTGCCTGGGACTCCGAGACATTTGAATATGGAGCCGGAATCTTGACTATTACCCGGCTTTAGTTCTGATTAATAAATACCCAAATTTTGACCCTTTGGCTGACAAAGAGCCGGGACTCAGACCCCGACCAGGACCAGCGTCAGGGGCTGTTGCGTGTGCCGTTCTGAGCCGGAACGGGCAAAACCGGGCGATAAAGGGGGGGATAGTAGCGCTCGGCTCTGACAACTGCCATTTATTTCTGTAGGAAATGCAATTGCTTTGCAGGCCTCGGGACTTGCTCCAACGGCTCTCTGCAGCGGCGCAGCTGGGGCTCGGGGAGCTGGCGTTTTCCCACCTGCCGGGGGGCTCAGCCAACCCCCGATCAATCCACTGCTTACAAAATGAAACATCGTAAAACAAAATAAGATTTTTTTTAAAAAAAAAAAAAAAATTCTGCCTCTCATTTTCCAACTCCGCAAAATGAATCTGTAAATAAATAAACAAACTCTTGGGTGTCATAAAAAACCCAACATAAAGGGGCATTAAGCAGGACACGCATTTCCCCGGGCGGAATGACTGGATTATTGTTGGGAGATGCAAATAAATTCCCATCATGTGCCTTTTTTTTTTTTTTTCCACACTTCTTTTTGTACCACCCTCATCAAAAGGAGGAGATAGCGTCGGTATCCAGCTCAGGAATCCCTTGAGCAGATTAAAGGGCCAATTATGCTGGATTTGGGGAAGTTGCTTACTGTCCAGCTTGAATCCGTCGTGTTCTATAAAACCCCGGATTAAACACTCGGTAGCTCACAGCCCCTGCAGCCTCGCTCCCCCAGCAAGACCACCATATCGGGCCGGTCACCAGCACCCGCGTGGCCGTGCCGCGACCACGAAACCATCTTCTTGGAAGCCATTCCCTTATCTCGTGGTGTTTTCTTCTATCCCAATCGGCCAGCGGATGTTTCTCGCCCCTTCTCATTACCTGCGATCGTACCTCGAAGCTCACTGTAGGCTCGTGCCCTTAGGGGTGCGCTGAAATAGGCGCCGCGGTGCTTTGCTGAGCTGGCCCCTGGGGATTTAATACAAACTCAAAAGAAAAGGGAGGTAAATGAACAAGACCCCAATTTTTTCTAATTATCCTTATCCTTGATAATAATAATAATATTCCAATTATTATCCTTGCAGGTTTTGTTTACTTGTTTGTTTTGAAAAGGAGGGTCTTTGGGGGTTCCAAGGGCTGGTAAATGCAAAGAGAAGGCAAAGCGGGGGCTTGTTCTCAGCCCGTCCCACCTCGCTGCTGCTGCAAGTCGGAGGGGAGATCGTCGGGGCGTCCCCGCTGCAGGGTCCCGGCAACTCCCCGCAGCCTTGGGAATCCTAACGGCACAGCGAACCCATTTAGTTATGCAGGAGGCATCTCCCTCGGCTCGCACATCGTGAATCGCTCCTTAGAAGGGCTGAATGGCACAAACCTCCCCCTCCCGCGCTCTCAATTCACGGCGTCGGAGCCGCTCGCCTGCTGCTGCCAGTGCTAACAAGGTCTGACTTTGTAGGATTATTTAATATTTATTCAAAATGTTTGCTGTGGGTATAATGACACAATCACTGAGGCCAAACCCGACGTGGTTACACAAGCACAACACCCCCCTCTCCCCAGTAATAATGCAATCCCTGCAAAGAGTCGGGGGGAATGAGCTGACAAGCCAGGATAATTTATTCTGCTGAGCCCGGTGCCTGCCAACACGGCTCAGTCTGGCGTGGGATAGATTTACTGGGAGCAACCAGGCTGGGATTTGCAAGGAGGAGGAGGAGTCTAAGTGAATTAGATACCCAAATCTTGCCGGATTCAGCAGGAGCTAGCTATTCAGACAGCCCGGGATTATTTTCCTGCTCGGGTTTGGCTGTTAGCTCAAGTGCCGCTAACTAGTCGATGAGCAATGGATTTCCATCAAGCGTGTGGGGAGGAGGCGTTAAGTTAGAAAGGGGGTTTCAGGTAAAGTTAATGAGCGATAAAACAATTAAGAAGAAGGATACAGGGGGAGAAAAAAACAACGCTTAAATTTCCAACAAAGAAAGAAACTGCATTTTTGCATACCACAAAAAAAAAACCCCAACCCTTAATGCATGCTTTTCTCAATGTTATCCCAAATTTTCCCTAACTACAGTTAATTTTCTTAACCCCCGGTACCTGTGACGCTGAACTTGGGCAGCAAGTTTCTCTAAGCTTCAGCATCCGCCTGCGCTGGTTGGGTCTGAAGGATGCTGCAGAAGCAGCCCGGTAAGGTGGAAGGCGGCCTTTTAACGGCCTGCGTAACGAGATCAGGATGCACGGGCGTCTACCAGAGCGGATGCTAAAACAATGAACGATGGTTTCCCCGCCTCGCCCAAGACAGCCAAACGGGGAAGGACAGCAACAGCGCAAGGGTGGGGATTTGGTGCACGAGGCGCGTTAACGGTGAGAACTTGCACCTCGACTCCACGCGGGCACCCAAAACTTCGCCACATGGACAACCGAAGGGAGAAAACGTACCAGTTGAGTGCATCCCCTCCGGCTGGGCCGGGCAGTTTGCAAGGCTCGGGGGGTGAGAGCAGGCAGTGCTTCAGCCGTTATTAGGGTGCCGAGCCCCGCACCCCTGTTTGAAGGCACCCGGTCCCCGCCTGTGCCGCGGGAAGCCACACGTGCCACGGAGCCGGCGGTTGCTATGGCAACTGTGGATTTTCTTAAAACTCCTGCAAAAGGGAGACGGAAGGCCCGAGAAAGCAAAGGAAGAGCAGCTCCTTTGCAGGGAGGTTTTAGGGCCCTGTACGGATGCTGCACGACACCCTGCGCCGTGATACCACCTCCGGCTGAGCAAGTTGTTCCCTTCAAAGAGACCCACGTTTGCCCCGTGGTGGTGATTTCTGTACCTTGGCCAAGATCACTATTAGATCTTTGCTGGCTCATCTCTGCAAGATGCCAGTCTTTGTCCAGCAGTTATATTTATTTCAGCGGTCTCCAAGGGTTGTCTAAGGATGCAGCTCCTCTGTCAACAGAGGAACTGTTTTTTAATTGCAGCCTTTCTGGCAGGGCATGAACCTTCTTCCTTCATAGAATGTATTTTTTTAAACGCACGGAGAAGTTGCAGGACTGGCAGATGGAGGAGCAAAGCCCCCCCGATTATCCAGATTACAGCCCAGCACGTGGCAGAGCAGCCCCAGCCCTTCACACCGCGCTCGCGGCAGTACCTGCTGGGGTGGGATGCGGAGCTAGCATCCCGATCAGGAGCTGGGTTAAACCGGCAGCCTAAAGCACAAGCGCTCTCCTCCGCAAGTACCTAAACTCAGCTTTGCCCTTTGATATTTTAAAATGGTGTTTTGTCCCTCCCCAGCCTCCGGGAGTCAGGCTAAATCAATAACCCCATAGATTTTGAGAGCGGAGTTACGTGGTACCCAAACCTGGATGTGCCGCTCCGGAGCGATTTGTATGCATGCAAGCAGAACGTTTCCTAGACGGCTTTAAATGAAGTGGCTGGCAAAATCCCATGGGAATATTTAGTTAGGATAAGAAACATATAGAAACACAGCTTTTGGAGCCATTTCGCAGTAACTTTTGTTTCCATGGTGACTAATGTTTGTGTTTATATCTAGTCCCAGTGTTTCCATCAGATTTTGCTTCATGGAACAGCTGTTACAAGTCATTTCACCGAGACAGATGATCCTGATAAGGAGCAAAGTTTCCATTCTACACAAATGCACATTTATTTAATAAAATCCAAATAATTCAAACCCGGAAGAGATCTGTGCTGCAAAAAATTGATTATCAATGCGGCCGCCTGATGGAAAGAGATTGAAAGCAGCCACAGAATAGCTGCTGCCTAATAAGAGGGCGATAAAAAACATAATAGAAAATAAATAAAACAACTCTGAAAACGCTAGTAGCTTTATTAAATTTGGCCGTGATCTTTCTATCCTTGGGCTTTATGCACAAGTGTTGTGCCTAAAAATGACCTCCTGCTGATTTTGATGGAGCCGTCAATAAAGAGGGTTGAGGGGGGGCTGTTGGCTGCCCCGGCCTCTCGCCTGCTTTCATCCCTTTGCACCGTCTCATCCCTCCGAAAAGCTGCTGAGAGAGGCCAGAGGAACCAAGCGCAGACTAATCTGGGCTTTCGGATCTAATAATCCACATTCCTCAAACGTCCCGTCACTGTGGCTTTTATATAATAGTCCCATTTCCATTTCAACTTAAATACTGAGGGTTTGTTGGGGGTTTTTTTTTCTTAAATAGGATGGCTCGTGTTTAGCTTCTTGGAACAATATTTGAGGCTTATTTTAGCCTCTTTATTAATGTAGTCGCAGGCCAAAAACTCACAATATGAGCTCCCTGGTTGGATCTGGGCTTGGATCAAGCCTCTGCAGAGGCTCTGTGGGATCAGCAGCTTTCCCTGGGCCGAGCTTGTACTAATGAAAGGAGGTTGGTGCCGCAGTCGCCTCTGAAATCTTATGCCTTTGGTTTTTCCCTGGAAAGATCAAAGTGTTCGAGACGTCCAGGCGAGGCCAGGAGGCTCTGGGTGCCGGCACATCTGGAGATGGCACCTCCTCGCAGCGCCGAGAGGACATGAGGCTGTTGGCCGTCTCCCTCCTGTGCCTGGGTCATGCCACGGGCGGAGATGGGTCCTTAGGTCCAGTGGTACAAAAAAAATATAAATAAATCTGCTTTTAGATACACAGCTGGAGGTAAGTACCCTGGCTTCTCTCGCAGGAGACCTTGGCTCTGCCACTGTACATTAGGAAAGCTGTAAGGAAATTGGGACAACCCAGAGCAGAGCGTCAGGAATGACGAGAGGTCTGAAAGCGTGAAAGTGTGTTTATTGTAGGAAAAAATAAAAAAATAACGCCAGTATCGTCCTGCCTCTAGGCTTCTTGCATTTGCCTTCCCATAGTCCCATCCCCAAGATGGACCTGCCTAAGCAGGCCCCTGGTCGCCCCATCCATTTGGCCGTGCAGAGCAGCGGGTTTGCAGGAGGCAAGACCTGCTTTCACAAGCTGATGTTTTACTCCTGCGCTCTGTTTTGGGGGTTGGTTGGTTGTTTTTTTTTTTCTTTAAAATGTCTCTCTGCTTGCATAGACCCTCGCTGAAATCCTAACAGGGGCCAACAATTCATTCACGCAACACAAGGCACCAAACCAGGAGCAGTGGGGAGAGGAGGGCGTCCTGCGTCCTGGTTGTTTTTTTTTTTCTTTAAAATGTCTCTCTGCTTGCATAGACCCTCGCTGAAATCCTAACAGGGGCCAACAATTCATTCACGCAACACAAGGCACCAAACCAGGAGCAGTCGGCGGCGGGGAGAGGAGGGCGTCCTGCTCCCCCGGCACTTGTTGCCATAAATAGCTGGAGCGCACGGGCATTGGCAAGGACTATGGAGTTGCTTATCATTTTAATCACTTCTAAATCCTGGCTCATCACATTGCAGAACTTGAAACCTAAGGAAATGATTTTCATTGTTAGCCTCCTCCTTCTTAATTTGAAAGCTTCCTGCGAGTAATTGAAATTCCTGCTCTGCAAAAGCAAAAGCCTTATCTACTGCCTTGTTTAGTCAAATTAAGAGAGATGGGACTTGACTCCAGTTTAGATTTGCTAAATATTTTTCCGTGCCTTCAGAAACATTTATTACATTTCGCATTGCACAAACTGCTTCAACCTCCTGCCGGCTGCAGAAACACATTGAATTATTTTAATCAGAAACAAGAATCGTGTTGAAAGTAACTGTAACGTGGCACAACAGGAAACCTGCTCTTGCGGACTCCTTCCAAACAAAGATTCGAGCTTTCCTCTTCCCTCTTTGCAACTATCAACCAAACTCTAAAAATAAAGTCAGATATATGAAATTATCCTGCCATCAGGGCCTGAAAATATTTCAGTTAAGCATCCGGCAGTGCTTCCATCACGCATCTCAATTTCCCAGGTTCTCCACCTTCACTTTTCAGACTGCGCCGGGCTGAAACTTGGCATGCACCCTGAAGACGACGCTGTAACAGTTTGCTTAACAGCAGCCTTTTAATATTCCTGGAAGCCAGGCGGTACGGGGAGGCTGTATTTCTTACTCTGTCAGCCCCGGTGATGCAAACACCTGCAGCTCCCACGCGTTTCAGTTGAAGCCAGAGTTACCTTCAGCACTTCCCAAAAATCAGGCCATGTGTTCTGCCAGTTTTGTTCCAGCACCGACCCTCCCTTGAAGCATCAGGGATGCCAAGTCTGTTCTTTGCTGAAGCCAGCAAAGCTCCTCCTGATTTACAAAAGGGTAACGGAGCGCAAGACAGGGGTAACGCCTCAGTGCAACTATTTTTTTCCCCTACGTTAAACCACGACACAAGGCTTCAGCACAGCCTGGGCTGCCTTTTACACCTCCTTCTGCTTCTAGCCCGATATCCAAAAAGGTCAGTCCCTGCTCCTTTGTTCTGCTCCTGCCACCCACACGCTGATTGCTCTCCTCCCTGCATGAGTCCTGGCTCGGCACCGTTGGAAAAATCTTCCTTTATTCCCAATTCTGGAGAAACCATTGGGTGAAAGGAATGGAAACGTCCTGCATTTCCCAGACTCACCTCCTGCTACCGCCCGAGGGCTGCGAGGACAACACCGCTGTGTCCTCTGCCACTGCTGGGGTTCACCTCTGCAAGCCCCACACCAAATATTTAATCACAGCTGCCTTCTCCAGCAACACAGCCAACAGGAATCAAAATCCTCCCAACAGTTGTTGCAGCCCCGGGGAAGAACAGTTCATTTATCTCTTTCTTCCTCTTGGAAAACAGAAATATTTAAAAGCTAATCTAGCAAGGACTAGGCACGAGCATACATAATCTCTTTTATTCTGGTCCTATTCTGTACAGCCAGGACCGGCAACGTACAGTTGGCATATACGACCCGTAAGACTTCTCCTTGTTTGTAAAGCGGTAGACGAGGCAACGAGATTCAAGACAGTTTTGCTTTGCAGACTATTTGTTTTTTCATGCTGGAGAAAGTGGGAACATATGCAAGGGGGGATGGGCGGTGGCAGCATTTGTAACGCTTAATTTACTAAAACCACACATAGCACAGATCTCCCGTCTTGCTTCATTCAGAGAAATCAGCGTTTCGTTAAACCAGCCAGCCTGGACAGAGATCCGTCACAAGCGTTTTAAACGCACCGCCGGGATGGGGGATCCTTTCCAAGAGATGTCCAAGGCTAAAAGCATCATCCTCATCACTGCCTGGCCTGGGCAAAACATTCATTTGCTTTTTCCCCACCATTAAAACATCAGGTTTTTGATGGAGCGGAGCCGGTCACTTCCCATGTACACGGGCCCTAGCAGAAACCATGGAAGATGCTTGGATTTTAATGTTATTTCAGAAATTACATCGAACGTTTTGTGCTGGTTTTGGCTGGGATAGAGTTAATTTTCTTCACAGTAGCTGGTATGGGGCTATGGTTTGGATTTGTGCTGGAAACAGTGTTGATAACACAGGGATGTTTCCGTTACTGCTGAGCAGTGCTGACACACAGTCAAGGCCTTTTCTGCTCCTCACCCCACCCCACCAGCGAGCAGGCTGGGGGGGCACAAGAAGCTGGGAGGGGGCACAGCCGGGAGAGCTGACCCCAACTGACCCAAGGGAT
>NW_008794443.1:1802089-1871272 GCF_000699145.1 Aptenodytes forsteri
ATTCTCTCCCCCATCCCACTGCGGGGGGAGCGAGCGAGCGGCTGTGCGGTGCTTAGTTGCTGGCTGGGGTTAAGCCACGACACCTTTCTCTCTCAGAATTAAACCCAATGAAATAAGTGCGACTGAAACAGGTACAAAATGAGGACAAGAGCAGGACCGGGTCCTGTGTTTGAAAACTATTTAATTTATAGTCTCTCAGTATACGAATTATTAAGATAGAAAAATACCTATTGCCTCCCAAATGTCCCCATGCCCACGCGACTTCCTTAAATCTTTGAATGGATTTACCAGTGCCGGGGGCAATCTCATTTTCTAGAAAACCTGTTTTACTGCCTAATATTCCAACCAAGTCTGTGGCTGATCACTTAAATAGGCTTTTACCAGGCAGCGCAGGCTGTACGTCTCATTTCCCTCAGACACCCTGCAGCAGGCTCCATGCGTGGGTGGGGAGAGGAGAAATCACAGCGAGCGGAGCGTGATCGCTTTCTGTCAAATTAAAATTGTGATTAATTCCAAATCAGTGCCGTTTGCCAAGATATTTTAAAGTTGTTTTATTTCAATAATTGCAGCGTGCCTGAGATTCGATGGAATGAGAGAAACATCGCACCCTCGGCACAGCCGGAGCTGAAGGGACGAGCCATTTCGTAAGAGGGATGAAAGCCCTCGGTCCTGCAGCGCTGATAAGGGAAGAGATGCTCTGGAGGGCCCCTGGCAGCCCCAGTTCAGTTCAGAGAGGCTTAAGAAGCTGAAGACCCGATAATCAAAAGCTGTCCTGAACATTTCACTGTCTAGTCGATCATTTGCAATGTTTACTGATGAAAGAGCGATAAAACCTCTGCTTTATCCCTGCAGCCCCGAGATACCTCCAGCATCTCCGTAGGAATTGAATACATTGATTTATTGTAACACACCTAATCTGTATGTACAAGCACACAGAGGAAGAGGTTGATCCTTCGACATGTATAGAGTACATTAATTCCTTTATTTTAATTGGCCACCCTTTTAACCCACCCAGAACATCGCGTGCACATATTGCCCCGACACGGATACGTTGGAAAGGAAGAGACAGGATATTTGATCCTGCAAATCTTACTGAAGAGTCACCCCGGCATAAACAATTTAATCTGTTCAGCTTATGCCAGGCAGACCAAGAAGTGACTGGAATATAAGGACTTTCACAGGAAAAAGGAGATACCAAAAACCAGTGGCCAGATGCTGAAGCCACACTGGCTATAAGGAACAAAATGTCACTCCTGGGTGCCTCCAAGAGGGACATCCATCCCAGGGCGGATCATCTTTAATACCATTTATTAACATTCCCGGATATCTAAGCAGCAACTGAGCTTATTACTGCATAGTGGAAATAATTCTGCTGGGGGACTGACTACCTGGGAGTCAACAGCCTGCAGGCAGCAAAACCAGGGTTGTTTTGGCTATTTAGTTTTGCATGTTGCTCTGTGCTCTTGAAAAATATTTAATTTATTGAAGGTTGACCTTAGATCTCATCAAGGCTTAGATATGGCATCCAGTAAATCATCTCTCATTACTCAGAGAGGAAAGTCGTGCTGCATGAAACAAAGAGATGCTGAAAGTTAGCCTCGAAACCGAGAAGAAATTGCCAACTTCTGTTGACAACCGGGAATTATCCTGCTACACCCAAACAACTCGGAGTCAGAGCACTAATTGTCTGCTGTCTTTAATGGGCTTTTAACAGTTTCTGAACGAGAGTGGGATTCTCGTGATACAAATCCTTCTTCAACTGTGTGAGCCTGCTGTAATCAGCGATTTTCACATGTGCTTTTTGTGCCGCGCGTATCTAGAAACACGTAATTGGCCAAATTATCTACCTGGGAGAACAGTAACAACTCCGGAGGTAAGATCTAACACACAAACATTTAGGGACAGTTTTTGAGCTTTGTTTTGCCCCATTAGACTGAATCTCCCATGGTCCGCAGAGTCAATAAATGCTAAGTGGCAATTAAATCATAGTAGTTACTTGGAGCATAGGAGTTTGGTTTGGTTTTCTTTTTTTTAAGATCATGATGAACTGAAGTCCAAAAAGTTTCACTACAAAGTGATCTTAAACTATAGGATCAATTAAAAGGAGAAAACTCAGAGAGATTTACAAGTCATTTTCTGGTGAGGAAGCAGGTCGTTCATCATGAGGAAGAAAGCAAGGACTTGTTTTGACCTAGGTTATTGCCTCCTGCAAGAATAGACGGGATCACAAACCTAGACCAAGAGAAAACAATTTTAGATGGAAATAATGCTGAGAAACAACCCACTTGCTGCAACGGGCTAGGTAAAGGCTGCACTTTGATGAGCTGCATCATACCTTGGGCTAAAGCTGATGCGATATTATGGTGGTGGACGCTCTGGGTGTAGGCTAAAGAATGATTATCAAAACCAGACACCACTAGCCAGACTTTGAAAGTTCCTTTTCTCAGGAAAACTGTATCCAATACCCCTATCTGTTATTTACCCATCAAGGTGGCATAAACAGCAGTGCACCCTGCGCGGATTAATCTCCCCCTTCTCCTGCTTTTCCCCTCCACTCCAAAATCAGGGGGTCCATAAAGAGAAATTCTGAACTGCTCCCATACCTTGCGTGGCTCCCAGATGCCATTGCCTTTATTATAGCAATATAGTCCTGGGGTATGTCCTGCAAAATAAAACTCGTGCAGAAGGGAATGATCGTGAACGTCCACACATGCCACACCCCTGAGATACCCAACCATGCCCAAGTTACAACTTCCCAGTGCAGACAGCTTTGCGGTGGAAACTAAAAGCAACATCAAATAGCAGCCCTACATTTTATCTTGTCTGCCATGGACGCTCTGGTGTAGGCTAAAGAACGATTATCAAAACCAGACACCACTAGCCAGACTTTGAAAGTTCCTTTTCTCAGGAAAACTGTATCCAATACCCCTATCTGTTATTTACCCATCAAGGTGGCATAAACAGCAGTGCACCCTGCGCGGATTAATCTCCCCCTTCTCCTGCTTTTCCCCTCCACTGCAAAATCTGGGGGTCCATAAAGAGAAATTCTGAACTGCTCCCATACCTTGCGTGGCTCCCAGATGCCATTGCCTTTATTATAGCAATATAGTCCTGGGGTATGTCCTGCAAAATAAAACTCGTGCAGAAGGGAATGATCGTGAACGTCCACACATGCCACACCCCTGAGATACCCAACCATGCCCAAGTTACAACTTCCCAGTGCAGACAGCTTTGCGGTGGAAACTAAAAGCAACATCAAATAGCAGCCCTACATTTTATCTTGTCTGCCAATATCTTCTCCAAAGTTCAAAATAGAGCTCCAGCCCGGAGTGACAGTCGGGAGTGATCTGATCAAAGCAAGAGAGGGGAAGCTCTGGCAGCGCTCTGTATTGCTGCTCCTTGTTCCCACTACCTATTTCCCATTAATTAAACTGATAGCTTGTGTTCGCCGAGTTGGTACAGAACAGGGGCAAACAAAGGATTAGGCAGAACACGCAAAGTCTTCAAATAGGTGTATTATTAAAAACCACCTCTCCCCACCTCCCCCAGACTGCCTCCACATCTCCTTCAGCAGAAGGTTTCAACGAGGGAAGGGGAGAGCAGGAGGAGGTGAAGATAAAGGGAAAACAAAATTGCTTTCCAGCTTCCTCCTCGGTTGCACACCCAGCACATGCAGAAGTGTTCTGCACACAGGCACCGCATCGACACCTTGCTCTCGTCTGGCTGGAGCCACACGTGTTCACTGCCATCCATGGGGGGGGGAAGAGAAATGAGGGGCTTTGCTAGTGGGCACCCAAGCCCAGAAAGACAAGATTATCTCAGTGTGAGGTGTCCTCCAGGGCTACGGAGAAGCAGACTTGATCCCTCTTCTTCTAGGGGCTGAACTGGAGGGGCGAGGAAGCAAAAGTAGGATTTTCGGAGCCAGCTCTTCAGTTATTGATTGTTGTGATTTCCTTAGTAACTCCACTTGGTGGATCTAGGAGGCTATCTTCTGCAGCACAGGCAGGACAGGCACTGGTGTCCATGAGATCCATGAACTACTCCACAAAGCTACTGTTAAATATACCAGACATCATACTTGCTTGTCCAGAATACCTTATTTTAATGCTAATTTTCCAAGCAGAAATGTGTAAATCCTTCTCCTCCATTTTACTGTTTTTAATTTTGTTCCTCTGCTGGTGGTTTTTTATGTGCTTTTTGAATCCAGGTGAGCACGTGAATCTCTGTTGGCCTCTGTGTGTTTCTCTCTCCATGCAGCTTGTCTCAATTACCAGTGATGCATTTTCCTCCTCTCCCTTTAACATCATGTTATTCACCCAATAAAGGTGAATAACAGCAAGATCTTTTATAGCTTCCTTCCTCACCTGCTTTAAATTCCATCCACACTTTCAACCCAAGGAAAAAAGTCCGTCTTTGTGCTCATCAGTCTCCCAAGTCAAATCTCAAACTAATAAAAATGACCGATCAGAAGGATCAGCTACTCTGGAAGGCAGAGCTCAGCTTTCAGGCAGTTGCTAATGGACTACAGCCATCCGACTTCAACACCAAGTTGCTGCGAGGCTCTCTTGCCTGATAAAACCAGGATGCTGTTAGCAGTTTAGGTCAGGCAAGGATGAAGCAGAGCAGAGTGCTTCGATGCTGTGACTGCTTTCATGTAGATAGGAGGGCACCCAGAACGGTGCTTTACAAGACATTACGGTGTCACAGCTGCCTATTAGAAAATAGGTGCAATTGGCCTGGTAGAACAGTAGGTGTTTAGAGAAAATTGCACTCACTCAGATTCTCCTAACGTGTGGTGAGGTGGTTTTTTTCATGCGGTAGGATACAGGGGAACCGAGGATGGGAACGTCGACGCGAGCTGCGTGCTGCTTTGCTGCAGCCACCAGCACTGCAGGGGTTGCTGCTATAGAGCAGAGAGCAGCCTGGCATTCAGGCTTGTCGCGAAGCCACGTGATGTTTGAATCACTCCTTCCAAACCACCTCATTCACTCACAAATTAAACAGAAGTCGTGTTACACCCTTCCGTATTAATCACATTTATTATGGTTGTGCCTAGGAAGCACCACCAAGATCCAGTTCCTGCTGCACTTTGTATACAAAAGGAGACAACAGACCCGGCCCCAAACATTTCATAATCTAACAGGTCGTGAAAAGCCCAGCAGATGAAAGATTTAGCAGCGTCCCAGTGGCAAAGACTTGGTATGCCCACAAGAGACAAAAGCACCCACAGCCATGTCGGGGTTCGAGATATGAGCTCCCAAGAACAGCAAGTTCACGTCTCAGCAAGGTCACCTTAACCCCATCAACCCTCAAGGCTAAAGAGATCCCCATTTCTTAAAAATCCCTGTCATTTCCAGGGCCCTTCAGAGGAGGGGTTTAGGGCAGGGGTGCCCAAAGGCCGTCAGGTTATGGCCTGAATTCAACCCCTCTTTTTCCCATGAGCTTTTTGATCCTTTGATAATAAGTGGATGAACTTGTATTTTGCACGGACAGGCGGGCGGACACACTTGCCATCGTCTCCCCCCGGTCCTCAAGGTCCTCAGCTCCAGCATGTCTTTAATTTCAAGCATGAGCTTCATCCACTGACTTTGCCGTGATGATTCCCAAAAAGCTCAGCCCAAAGTTCACCGAAAGAGGAGACCTTCTCTTGCTCGGGCACAGCTGATGGATGGGGAAGGATGCCTTTCTCTGCCGCACTCGAAAGGAGCGCAGGGCAGGTGAGCAGCTGAACACTGCTGCCATGAACAGGTTTATCTGGGTAAATAACAATGCAATGTCAGTAGCTTTATGAAAAATATTAAAGGGGATGAGTCATTCTGAGGATTAAAGCCCGGAACTGAGGAACACAAGAATATCTCTGCATGGCAATGACATCCTGCTATATCTTTTTTCCCAGCTAATTCTATAATCACTCTTAATCAGTGCATTGGAGAATAGGACAGCCCATACAGCTTTAGGATCAATTAAAAAAAAAGATCCAAAGCCTTCTTTATGCCTCAGCCACAAACCAGCCACTTCAAACGGGCTGAATGATACCCGATTTCAAATCAAACTGACCTCATGCCTCTACCTCAAGATGATTCACGTTAATTTGTTATTTCATAGAAGAACTTTAACCCAGGAAGACAGATTAATAGCCAGAACATAATTAGGAAGCATCTGAAGAAGCAAGGGCTACTTTGGCTGCTAGCCATGTTATCCTGCAGCCCAGAATTTCCCCAAGGAGCTGCTACTTTCAGCATCAGGGACCCAACCTGGAGAGATGATATACGTTGTTGTCTGTTCACCATTAGCCATCTTTGCTCTTCTTAAGCCTTGCACTTGAGTTTAGCGTTTCCAATAAGGAAGCTTTTCAGACTTCTAAACTAGTTCATTCTTCACGAAGTTATGCGTGTGTTTATTTGCCTATGCATCTATCCTTCACTGTAAAGCAGGCAGTTTGCTTTGTTTAGAAAGCGTAAACCATGATGATATTCGAATGCAATTGGCATAATTGCAATAATAAGGAATAACGTCCCTTCAGAAGATGACAGTAGCTTCAAAACGCAATTGGAATAATCGGACGTCCCTTCAGAAGATGACAGTAGCTTCACACAGTAACTCCATTCAAAACACACACAACACTGAGCCTGCTGAAGTCGTCAGGGTGAGGAGCAAGAGGGGTCCCTGTACCTCTGGCGGATTGCAGCAGTAATTCCCAGCTAGCACGGTAATAACTCAAAAAAGACACAGCTTTCTGACATGCTCCGCGAATATACTAAGTCTGAGCAGTACGCCAGTTGGCTGCGACACAAACAAGATTGCAGGCAGATCTTGCTGCTCGCAGAGCAGCTGGCGCAAAACACCAAAACCTCGGAGTGAGAGGAGGGTTTCCCTTTGGGAGAGCTAATCCCGCAGCTCTTATCTACAGCAGACCAGGACGGCTATGCCTTCAGAGAACGAGCTCCTCGCTGCGGTGTTTGAGATGGTAAATAAAGTCTTGGTGGAGGAGCAATTTCTCCCCATTGCACCCCTACATGTATTTGTGTGCGCTGGGGAGCCCTGAACCTGCTGCAAACCTCGGCATCGGACGACGCTCTGGAGTGCAAATGCCCCAATGCAGCCCCCATGGGTTGTCTCGGCACGGCTGGAGAGGTGCCGAGGACCTCACCTAAGGGAATTTGAGGGCATTTTCCTCACAAAAATTTGTTGTCTGGAAGATGCTGCTTTTGGTCCCGCAGAGCAGCAGGCAGCGTAGGATCAGAAGGAAGGGGAATAGAGACTTTTCATCTTGCCTGCCTATCTTCATCCAAAAAAAAAAGTTAATGACGTGTGATTTTCTGTGTATTATCTGCACTTCAGCCAGAATCCCACTTCTGATTAAATCTATATGCTTGACAATTCTCAGCAGATCTCTGAGGAATCAATACTTATTACCCAAAGAGCCGCAGCCTCTCTAAAATTAGCGTTAAAGGAAGTGCAAGTTTCTTCCTGCGCAACATAACTCAGTAGATGTTACTTCTGTGAGGGCCTTTAAAAACCATTAATGGCTCCCAGGAGAGCGCTAATCATTTTCTACATGTCCTTATCCGCTTAATCCCATTATAAAGATTTGCAGCATGAAAGCCGACCAACTCATAATCCCAAGCTCAGATGGAAAGCTGGAATAACAGGGAAATGACATTTGGGAGGAGAAAGAGGTACATTTTGCTTGCAATGCCTGGACACTTGCTACCGCCTTTTCAGAAATGACACAAATAAGAGAGTAAAACTGAATATCTCCAGAAATAAAGGAAAGAGCAGTTTTAAAGAAGTTACGTAGAGATGTTACCCAAAAAGTTTATACTCGAGGTCACCCCGCTTCACATATCAAATAGTAAACCTGGAACCACCATTCAAGCTCACAGGGACAGAAACGTTTCTCCTCAATAGTCTCGTCATCGCACCCGATAAAACATTTTGACGACTTTTGGGGAATTTCCAAGCCCTGCCCTGAGCTTGAGCGCAGACGTGAGGGTATCCCCATCCGGCAGACACGGCGAGGAGAGACCTCCGGCTCCTCGCCCAGTGACAGCACCAGAGACCAAACTGGAGACTCCCGGCTCCCAGGGCTCCTCTCTAACTATCTGAACTGAGTTAAAAGGTGCTCTGCTAACAGCTTATTCAATGGAAATCTCATTACCCAGAGCTCTGCCAACAATTTATTCAGAAGAAAGCCTTCACAAAGATCTTTGCCAGTAGTTCATTGAAAGGGAATCTGTTATGGGGTCAGGTAGTATTTTAATCCAGTGGAAACCTAACAAAGATGGACTTTGCTAATAATAGGGTCAGTCCTGCCGTGATGAAATGAGACCTCTAACAGTCTAAAGCTAAAAAACACATTAAAAGCTGTCTTACTATGAGAGAAGCCCTAGCCCACTGCCCACCTCATGCAATTACTGTTTTCATACGCCAGAATTGCAGTTAAATAAATTAAAAAAAAAAAATCTGGGTATTTGTTTAGAGTCTAAAACAGTTTAGACCCTAAAACAGTCCAGTTTGTGGACCTTCACAATTTTCCATCAGCATCCTTCTTATTCAAATCCCGAAGACCCTGCAGAGGAGCTCCAAGGCTCCCAGGGGACTGCAGCCACAACCTGAAACCATCAGTTGAGATCTACTTAGCGCTGCCTACGTGCTCAGCCTCAGCACAAGCAGGACAAGTCTTCGTGCTAAATATCTGAGTGAGGCAGCCAGGATGCCCAGGAAGGTGCAGGCATCAGGACAAGGACTAAGAGAGATTTTTGAAAAACCTAGATTACCTGAGTTTGAGTTTAATAAAAATTTAGGTGACCTGACCAGGCTATCCATCTCTGCAGAAATTTGGAGGAAGTTTTGATTTTGTTCTATCACTAACAAATATGAGCTGGTTCTGATATTGATAGTGGGGGAAAAAGTCAGGGCTTAGTTTTGCCAAAGCAAAGCTCAAGCTGGTTTACCTTGAAGATGTTTTTTCTTAGGGCAGCAAAACTCAAATACTCTGGAGCAATTTAGGATTTCACTTACCTCAGAGAGAAAGGGATTCAAAGACATTCAGGTTTATTTTCTAAATAAAACATTTAAAGGCTTGAAAGTGCCAAACCTTCTTTTTTCACTGGCTTAAACAGCCACCAGAAGCAGTTGCACGATAAAGATCTTAGTTTACTGCAAGTATATAAATACCTGCTTTTATCTAGACACGAGGCTGTAAATACTAACAGCACAAACGTGTTTATTGCTGTGCTGTGAGCTGGGTGCCTCGGTGGCCCAAGGAGCAGGTAATCACGGATGCCGGAGCAGGGAGGTCTCAGGAGTCCACCCGGTCCCACCTCCTGCCCCAAAGCTGGGGGACGCACCCCCCGACCAGCCCTGACGAACTCATTCGGAGACCTTAAAGCATCCATAGGTAGCATAGCCCCCTGTCCCACTATCCTGACAGGCACCAGATTTTCCCCCAAACCTGGCCTTGATGTATCCTGTGACGAACCAAACTGAGTAATGACTTTCCATACAACACTCCTCTTGCCCTCTGAAAATGGTATTTGCTTTTTCTCCTAGCAACTGCATCGCATTGCTGAGCTATGTTTTTATTGTGATCTGTGATGGACCCCTTTTAGCACACACTTCTGCCAAGGTCACTCTTCCCCAGTTTGCAGAGTTGATTTTGCCCTACTGAGAGAAAGGCTTTGCTACTCTTTATACTGAATTTCATCTTGTCCAGAGCAGCAATGCAATGAGCCAAGGTCGATCTGAGTCACAATCCTGCCTTCCAGAACACTTGCAACCTCTTCCACCCCCTATCATTCACAAGTTTTGTAATTGTATCATCTGTTATATTGTCCAAACCACTAATGAAAATAAACAGTGAATAGAAGTGGATCCTGGAGAGACCCACCAAAACCCAGGCTGAGCATGAGTAATAATAACCTGCTTGTATTTCTGGTAATAACGTCTCCTGTGAATACAGTGATATCCAGCACACTGCCAAATAGCCCAGGATCAGAGAAACAGGACTTCATTTTTTGTTTTATTGAAAGAAATTAAGCTTTTCAGCCGTAGGAAAACTGCAGTCATTTTGCTTAACATAGCAACTCCAGAATGAAAAATTAGGGCTAGTCCTCAAAAACGTAAAGATGATTCCAACATACCTTAAGACAGAGTATGAGCTGTTTAAATACCAGGGTTGGGTCTGGACCTTCAGTAGGTGTTGCCTGGATTACAGCATAGTCCCAAATGCATGCTGGCTCCTCTACTTTTGTAGAAAAGCCTTTTTTCACCCATCTCCCAGGGAGCAGCTGCAGCACATTCCCATCGTTTCCAGCTGAAAAGAGATCTCACCTGCTGGCTGAGCAGACCTCAGGAAAATTACCATTAAGGGCTTGATGGAAATTACTAAGGTAGCCTGACTACAAGCCTACAAGTAATAGATGTGGGTTCTGGGTTTTACAATCTCAAGATGATGCGTTATCAGCTGGAATAGCAGGCATGTCACCGATGCCAATATTTTCCAAGTTGGAAATCAGAGGGAGACCCCCAGTTTGGGGTCCAGACCTGGCTTTTTAATGGAGCTGTGCATCATTGCTCTGGTGGCAAGGCAGAGGAAAAATACTCCAGCAACAACAGTGAAGCAGTTTTCTTGCTTCAGCTCTGGCAACCCATTTTGCGACGAGATCTTCCAAGAGCAGGGGGAATTCGGTATCAAACTGACTTCTATTTTCCCATTAGGAGCCCCTTTGCATATCTTTTGTTCTCCCCCTTGAGGAGAGCTAAACACTGACAGATGATTAAGGGTTGTTATAACAATAAAAATAAAAAAGCCCGTCAAGTTAAAACAAAACGTATTCACTGGCCCGGTGGTTTTGCCAGCAGCAGCTCTGCGGGCAGTGGGGATTTAGAGGCGCATAGATCAGCCTCTTGTTTTCTGTACCCTGCAGAGAAAGCAGAGCGCCTGCAGCAATGTGGACAGGAGAGGAAGCTTCTGCACCTTGTTTTGCAACGGCTCCTCGGTGGCTGGTGCAGCTGAACGGCTGCTGGGCTGTGGGTGCTCTACGAGGCCAAGAAGACTCCTCGGTGCTGAAATCCACGCGCACCGGAGGGTGCAATCCCAAACGCATCCTTGCTCTGAGCGTGCATGTGATAGGGATGGATAAGACCATCTTATTCCTGGCTTTTATCTTTGTGGTGGGCTGAGCATCTTCATGAGGAGTCAAATGGAAATCGAAGGAGAAGCACTCTGTCCTTTGCTGCCTCCATACTGCCTGCATGAGCTTCGTCTCCAGCAGAAACCTGACGTTCGCCAAAGATTTGCATAACCCTGTGCCAGTACAGAAATGTAAGTGGGTATAGGGACATGCCTAACAGCCCCAGGACCTGCAGCCGTGCAGCACGGCTCCGCCGTAACGCCTCAGATGGCATCATGTCATCGTGCAATAGGTCCAGGCGTGATGAGAAGCAGAAGAGTAAACTGCTCCACTGAATCTGCAGCAGGAGTTTGGCCACCAGCCATGAAGTCTTTAAATAGTTAATTAAAAGTAACTGTGATGCTGCCAAAATTACTGTCAGACAAATCGACGGTTGCCTCCTCCAAACTCGGTGTCACGGGCTGCCTGATAGAAACGTGCAAGCGAGCGGCGTGAGCACTGTGCGCTGCCCACCTCCTGCCTGCAGCTCACCCAACTTCATGCGGACCAAGTTCCTTGCAAAGAATTTTCTATTGGCAGCTCAGCTACACCTGCGACAGCAAGAGCGCCGAAAAATAGGGTTTTTTCTCCCTGGCTGGCTGGAAATATTCGCAGAAGAATAAGAAGACAAACAAATTATTTGAATTGTATAAACCCAAGACCTGCCAGAGATACTTCTCGAAGGCCAGATAACTGCAGAGCATTCTGCTGTTGCACATGACATCAGGACTTTCACACCCCGTTCACGATCTGCTAGCAAAGAGATGACACACTGTATTCGATGTAAAATGACGAAAGCAGGGAAAAGGCACCATTTTTAGACTACTTAGCATCATAATAGAGCCATACAGGCCAAAAGTATCTCGTGCCGCAAAGAGGGGGAATTAAAAATTCTCATCACGACTCCCTGTGAAGTGGTTCTTACCGATTTCTGACACTACTGGAAACGGATTAGGAAACACTGTGTGTCCTCCCTGGCCAACGCAATGCCACATGTTTAGTGTGTAGCACACAGCAAGGAGTTAAAAGGGCAGGTACCGCACAAAAGCAGATTAGCCGCGGCAGCACCCAGCATCTGGAAGAACCGCGGCTCTGGCCATGGTTTTTGATCCAGCCAGGATTATCCGTGGCTGTTTCAGACGCAGAAAGCCGGTCTGTGATCCCAGTGGATGGCTCTCCACACCACTCCACTTCAAGGGAAAATATGAAGGACTCAACGGGTTCTGGGTCAGCTGCTTTCTCTCTCTGTGGCAGGCTGCCTGTCCAAATGCCTCGCTCGGCTGCCACGAGGAAATGCACAGTTCTGCTGCTTCAGGTTAAAAAAACCCACCAGTTTTAATAGCTGGTAGCCTGGACTCTTCCACAAACTTTAAGGAAGCTCTAGAGAGGTTGCTTGATCACACGGAAAAGGGCAAAATGCTGAAAGAGAGACTATTAACACAGGGCTAGGTAAAGAAAAACAGCTTTGGGCTCCCTTGCTGCTGGGAACGGCTGCCACACGCCATTTTGCGCTTCAAGCTGTGATCAAACACATCCCGGGCAGGAAATCAAGCGCAAATTCTGTTTTGAGGACAAAGCACCAAAATTCAGATACATTCCTGGAACGTATCAGGAAAGAGCTGTTTTTTCAAGCGCTATTTCTTGAACTCCTGCTGCCCACGCAGTACATTGAGGTGAGGTGTGAGCCCCTCCAGACTGTCCCCCTCCTAACGCATGGCTCCCAAACACCGACCTATTACCCCAGGAATTAACGTTAAGGGAATTCCATCCTGGCAGCTACAAGGTGTCCGAGCAAAATAACAATGCATGGTTTTTAGCCTTAATAACAAACTGCTTTGAAGCCTTCAGACTTCAGTCTCCATCACAAGGTCCTTTGTATGACCCAGTTGCCCCACAGCTCCTTGTTCTTGTCCTACAACCCCTCCCCTTTCTAGCTTTTTCAAAATATGAAGTGTCTTGGGTAGAAACAGGTGAAACCCAGGAGCCACAGATTCACCCTGACAAAGCACCAAAACAATTTGAATCATTATCCAGAGTTCATTAGATGAACTTTTCCCGCCTGTTAAGTTGGTCAGGAAACTTCAGGAGAGGTTGAGTTCATTCCATGATTTCAAGGTCCCCACCAGAACAAGAACGGTGTTTCAGGGCGACTGCTCCGCTTCACCCAGCAGCACCCAACCTACGTGAAAAGAGGAGCTCAAGGAGCTGCAGGTAACCAGATTTCATCTTTCTTATGAATGAGAACTTGCTGAGCTGCAGCGGGAGGAAAGCACTCAAGCTCTTATGAAAAATCCCCGACACAAACCTAATTCTCTGGCCTTTACAAAGACCTTTCGGGCTTTAGGTCATCCCTGAGTCACCGCTGTGAGTCACAGGGGCTTGTCTGCTCTTCTTCTGAGACAGTTTTACTGTCTTCGGAGACATTTGCTGTTCTGCAAGAGGTGCTGTGCCCGGCTGCCGGCAAGCAGGCGCTCAGCCCCTTGCCAGACCTCACCAGACCTGCTCCTGCAACCCCCTCCGGGCCGGGATGAACCGAGCTGGCCGAGCCACTCCTCATTTTCCCCATGCTTAAAAGGAGAATAAATCCAATTCCCTTATCTCTAAAGTGATTTTGCTATCCGAGGCAGCCTTAAAAATGCTGTAATTATTGTTATCATCCACATAGTCAGGCATGAAACAATTAAATTATTAAAAAGGAAGAGAAAAATAACTCATCCCAGCATTGCAGTGATTTTGCAGAGTCTCCCAACTCTTGCTAACAGGTCTGACGACAACCCGGCAGCTTTCCTGTTGATCTGATCCTGGTAAGTGAAATGCTAGAGGAGCACTTACCCAGTTGTAAAAGCCCTGTCTCTCTGATCGTATCTGGGTTAAGAGGAATGTGGTTTAAGAAGTGTTAGCAACCTACCTGTAACAAAAACAGTTAGGGTTTTAACACACATACTCAGTTTAAAGCAAGCCTTAATGGGCAGTCTGTTATTTACTTTGATCTACTAACAGGAATAAAAACTTCTCAACCTGTGCTGTCTGTGTTGGAATTTTATGTTGATTTATTCCATTGAAAAATATGCCCATTTTCCTAACGCAGATGGAGTAAAATTGCAGCAGGCACCGTCTATGCCACGTGCTGTTTAAGCCTCCGGAGAAGGACTGCAGAAGTTCGCGTGTCTTATTCACTAGTAGGAGGAGACATTTTGTTTTATGAATACAAATTTATGGCTGGATGGAGACCTGCCTGTAAATGCAGCCTGCTAAGCAAGTGCATCTCAGGTATTTCATAACCTTAAACCTGCCAAGGTACGTTAGTTAACACGCAATGGTACGTGCTCACGGACCACTGACCTGATCATTAGCTCGTGTAAAGCAAACCAAACGCCGCTGTCATTAGTCAAGGTGTGCAATTCGCTCCTGATGGGCCACGTACAGCAAGAGCTTTAAGCTGAAGTTACGGGGAGAAAACAATTGAGGCCACGGAAGGGGAGAAAACGGTGCAAGGAAAATAGTTGCATGCCCCGGAGTTATCTAGCAATAAATAAATGTATAATGGTACAGGGTGCATGGACAGGGAGGTGCAAAAATAATCGAGAGAGGGAAGAAGCCCCTAACCCATCAGAGGCAGAAGCAAACAGCGCGCAGGGTGAAGGGAGTGCGTGTGCGTGGGGCGGAGGTGAGCAGCATGAGACAGAAAGTGGAAATTGCCTTAGGGGTTAAGGCAAATACAAATATACTTTTTTTTTTTTCTTTTTTTTCCAAGTGTGGAATACAAAAAAGGATCGTTGAAAGAGACTCAAGGGGCCTCTGGAAATACGGTGGGATCAGACTGCTGACAGAGGAAATAGATGTTGCTGAAATATTAAGAATGCGTTGCCTTGGTATTTGCTAAGAAAGATGGGCAAGAGAGAGGCTGCAAATGTGACCCTGCAGGGGAGGGAGGAAGGAATAAATTCCACCACACGGAATAAAATGCAAAGTATAATTTAGCATAGAAAATCTCTTAATGAAGCCATTGCCCTTGCCGCAGCAGCCACAGAAGTGAGTTGTCCTAAACAGCAAATTACTACTAAATAAGAATTGTTTATTCCGGAATTATTATTAAATAAGAGGAGGCAAAATTAAGAAGTCACATTCTTAGGGTGCAAATCAAGTGTGGACCGTCGCAGGGGAAGCAGAGGGCCGGCTGCAGGTCCCCCAGCACCCGTGGCAGCCCCGGACCCCGAGCCTCGGCCAGCCGGCCAGAGCCACCAGACCGTCCCACCGCTCTCCAGCAACGTGACGTTGAAAGAGGTTCAGAGAAAGACATCCAAAGCGGAGAGAGTTATCTGAAGCAAGCAGAAATCTCTGCAGCTTTGGAGATTGCACCTGTCACTAGAAATAATTGGAGCTGAGACTTGCTTCCGTTTTTTTCCCTACCTTCTTTTTTTTTCTGTCTAACAGCTGTTTCTATAGGTGACGCTGGCAGTATATGTCTGAAAATAACTGCAGGCTACTGATGTGCTCTTCCTGCTTGGCCCCGCGCTCCGCAGAGCACGAACAAATGCGATCAGCACATTTTTTTCCAAAGGTGAAAGATTCATTTCAAGGGCTCTTAGATCTCAAGAATATTTACACTGCTCAGAACAAATCTTGCCTGTGTTGATATACCGAGCATATTCGCTTTATTTATTATTATTCTTTTATGAAAATCAAAATCGCTACATTTTACCCAGGCAAACTGAGAAAAGTGCTGGTGTAACAGGAAAAGCATAAATGAGGGAGTGGAAAGAGGATGGACAGGGACAGAAAAAGGAAATGAAGATTAGAAATAAAAAGGAAAAGCGAAAGCCCTTGTCTAAAGCTCAGGAAATGAGCTGGCTTCTCAGAAATATGAGTACAAGAAAAGAGCTAGGACAGATATGAATGACTAAGGAAATCGCAAAACCTATCAAGGAAAATAAGGTTTCTGACATTTGAGGCATCAAGAAACATAAAGAGTAACAAAGGAAGCATGAATCAAGCCCGAAAGGGTAGAGAAAACAGACTGGAGTTCACGTGGAGAATGCGATTTTCTATTATCTGAATATAAAATATTAAAAGAGAGAAAGTGGCCGAGCACCGGGCTGTACATTCACCCCTCCTTCCCCAAGCACCACCGCAGCTGGTGTACTGCATCCCGATATCACAAGGTACCGCATCTGGTGTACTGCATCCCGATATCACAAGGTGGAAAGAAACGTACAAAAACTGGGATAATTTAGGAAAAAGGGATTCATCCACATCTGGAAGAAGGGCTGCTCGGCAAAGCAAAATAACCACGCGGACCGGTGTATTACGCTTGGATAACTAGAGGAGAAAAATGCTCTCCCATGATTTATCTGCCAGTTCACGGGGTGAAGATCTTTTGGTTTGGGGTTTTTTTTGATCCTGAGTGCCTCGCATCAACGCCCCGGTGCCGGCACAGGTTATTTTCCATGCTGTAAAAGCTGCCCCCAACAGCTCCCTGTTCTGGTGTTACTGCCTTATTAATGGAGCCAGAGGAGCAAGCCGAGATGCAGTTTTGAGCATCCTCGTGCAAAATCATGCTGTCCTGCAGCACGGGTTCTCCGTGCCAGGCGTTGTTTTCAAAACCGGCACTTCGGCACTGCAGAAATGTTCCCCCAAACACCTCTGCTCCACTTATCCTTCTCTCCCTTTGCATTTAGCTTGGCACTTTGCTCACCTCAGCACTCGCAAAGCGAGCCGAGAGGTGGAAAGAGCAGAGCGAGACATCGCTCCTGAAAATTGGCTGTTGAGTTCGAATGCAATTCCCCAACTCTTGGTGCTTGTTAGAGACTTGCAGGGTCAAAAGAGAAAGCGCCAGAAAACGCATTCCCTGAGGCGGTGTTCGCTCTGCTGTGATGGCCCAAACACCTGAGCGAGGAGGAGCAGCGGGGTTCGCAACTGGGACTCCCCAAGGCAGTGGGGATTTCTCCTGGAAGACCTGGTGACTGGGCCACGCGCGCGTTGAACCACGGCAAAAATGCTCTTTTTCCCCAGGGAGGATTTGCTCGCGAGAACCCCGCAGATTTGCAATGGCAGGACAGAACAGGCATGGCTTCAGGTGGACATTCACGGAGAAGATGTGGAGAACACCCGCGTGGGGTCTTTGCACGGGTTCAGCTGCGATGAGCCCAGCCGGGAGCCCAGCCGGCTCTCCGACACCGGCACAAAAGCAGGGCGCCGCCAGCGCCGTGGTTAATGAAGTGACAGACATGGGGGAATAACACGACTCCTTCCTTGGAAAAAGAAAACACCATTTTTTAGCAGTAAAACCTATTTGCAGATAACACGGCAAACTCGACTGAGCGGCTCAAAGGGACGAAACACCTGTTTTGGAACAAACACCAAAGACTCTATAATTTGCACTGGTTTTATCAGAGGGTCAGAAGTTGACGTTTTATCTGCAGTAAAGCGGTTTGCTCCAGAGATCCCAGAGCTTCCCTGGTGGTGACACCGGTCTTACAGGCTGAATAGAAATAGCCGGATAGGACACTCCATAAACATATAATTCTTGGTTTAGATTTAGATTCTTTGGCTTCATAAATCATACTCTTTATCCCTTGGGCATCCTACCAACTTCCATTATCACGTTCTTATTCTAGTAGGCACAATCTCAGTACAGCAAATCCCCCATTTTCCACAGCTTTCAATCACAACTAAAGAGTAAAGATGAAAAATCTGCATTTCAAATCATTGTTTGTTGTTATGACAACATAGCGTGAATTTGGTCCTTGCTGCAGCTTTTGCAGTCTCAGGCTTCAGAGCATTTCCGAAGCTTTTATGAAGAGAGCACATTTGTAAGACACATATGCCACAAAGCCAAAGAGGTTAGCTTCACGTGATGTAAAATATCAGGAGAAGCCTCCTGATATAATTCCAGAGGAAATTATCTCAGCAGCTAAGCAGAAACATTTCCTCCTCACAAACTTCCCCATAATACGTCAAACTACACACCCTGGTACAAAAAGACCCAAGAAGGGTCTACTGAAGGCGCAACAGAGAGTGGTGGCCCTTCTTTCCATCAGAGGAGGTTTTGGTGTATGGGATTATTCAGCAGGTGTACGAGCCTCATCTTCCGCACCGTTGAGAACGTGGATAGACATGAAAAAAGAAAAAGATAAAATAAGCGTACAGTTGGGACCTTTGGATGCAGTAAACTGCAATACAGGAGCGCACGTGATCAGCGGCTTCGCAGCTTTTAGGGTCAAAATTGATCAGTCTGAGTGCCTGAGACAGAGCACAGGCCAGAGATTTCACCTGATGATTCCTGAGAATCCAACTCAATGTATTACCAAAAAACCCCAGCAACTATTTATCTAAAGTCTAGAATTAAAGATTTTCCTCAATGTCAGTAAAACACACTAAAGGCTCTCTCTTAAAGCATCATCTCCCACCCCAGCCACGGTGACTGTTACCGTCCTGCACTGCCACGCTACCTCCATCCAACGGTTCCACCTGGGCAAAATAGGATATTATTGGGATACTTTGAACAGACACATTTTGACACGTTACTGATTAACTTTTTTTATTTTATAGATTATTTAGAATGTTAAAGCTGCTCAGAAATCCCAGTTACCCTCGTTAATCACGTGAACTTCAGCCCTTCAGCAGGCGAATGCGGTGCTCAGGCCAGTCGCATGCAGCAAGCAGCACAGCCTTGCAACCGTGCCGCTGGAAAAAACACGGGGAAATAGGCACATCCAAGTAGCCACAGCTTTTATTTCATAAAAACAAAATAGTAAGATCACTTTTAATATATGCAATTCAAAAAACAGGTTTTAACCTTACGCTGACCATGAACCGAGAAGGCAGAAACCTATGTACCGTGCTAATTTTACCTACATATGTGTATGGACGCGTGCTGGACGGCGTGCAAAGACACAAGGAGACATCTCACGTCACCCCTGTGCACACAGAGACGCCCAGGGAAAGGGGAGTGAGGTTAAACTGAGCCATGAAGAGAGGCTTGTCCAAGGCTGATGGGGGGTCAGTGGGAGGAGGCAGCGGCCGCCTCTCCCAAAATACTGTTTTGTAGACGGGATAACACACGGAGCAGAGTCCCACACGAGCGACAATCATGTTTTACGCTGCAGATTTCATGTTACAGCACTTTACAACAACGTTGAGACTGAGAAGCAATCCCTACCGCAATTAATAATTAAAAATACTCACATTAGTGAAAGCAGATAACACCTCAAACTAAGGCACTTCGAGAGACTGTCGGGACACCCTTTATGTTATTGCTGGAAATGAATTTTAAAGGTGTCTTTTCGCACTTTTTAGTAGCAAAACATTTAATTTCTGCTATTACATGTGTGTCCCTTAAAGATAGAGAAGAAAGGATCAAAGTTCTTTTCAGGAAGCACTGACTTTGATCAAAAGCCACTAAAAAGTATCTGAAAGGCAGATGCCTTGTAGAAAGCATCCTCAGCTTCCCTGCCTGGATGAGATTAGAAAAGTAATCTGGTCTGCCAGGATTTTAGAGAAACTGGAGAAATTCAGAGGCCATGAGACTGACAACGAAACACGTCGCTTGATGGCGATTCGCGAAAGGGCATCACGGGGATGGAGGCACCAGGGGTACGTGAAAGCAAACGCCGCAGCCCCTGCATGGACCCATGAAGAGAGACCAACGTCCTCGGGGAAGTCGGGATCTGGTTGCACAGGGGAACGCCGCAGTGGTATGGTACAATTGTGGATGAACGCATCTTTGCAACGAAGGAAGATAAATAAGGAAGGCGTTGCTAGCCTTTCTCCTCCTAGCTAATGCAGGAAAGATTTGTTTTGAACCGTTCAGTGCCAGCCTGGCTCTGCAGATTTCCGTCGCCTGCACTTGCTGCAGTGGCTCGCCCGGAGGTGAGATGAGCTCAATTATTTTTCGTCACATTCCTCTTAAACGCGGAGCACAGGTCTGCTTCCATCCCATGCGACAGTCACCGCAGACAAACAAGGATGATGCAAACCCTTTGCCTAGAAATACAAACACTTAAATTGCGGTCCCTTTTTTCAAAGCCTTTTTTTAAATTATTATTTTATTAAGAAAGACAGAGCACCCAAACTTCCAGGAGAGGTGCCTCAGCCAGAGGGAGGTCTGAGGTGCACCAGCCATGTGCCGTTAAACACTGTCAAACCACAACCAGACCTAAACCAACTACATGTGCTGCGGTACGGAGGATTATTGCAACAGTTTGATTTTGCTGGAAGGGCAGGAGCACCTCTGAGCTTTCCCAGCAGCAGGAGCATCTCCTCACACTGCGTACCAAAGGGATTAGCCAAAGCTAAGTTGCTGCTGGTGAACCTCGTTGGACTCAACTTGGGGCAGCAATATCATGCCCTGTTTTTCCAAAAACACTGGTGGAAGTGCAGGGACCATCACTTTTTGGGCAGTGAGTGCTGCTTGGCCAGGATGCTCTAGCACCTTGCCCTTTGTATGGGTTCCTACACACCAGGTAGGAAGAGGACACGACGCACAGATGTGTGCTTTGGACTGCCACCCCCAGGGCCTCCTCCCCATCCCCGCACTGCACAAACCTCCCCCCGGTTAAAGGCCGTTTCAGCTGTTAGCATGGGAGAGGGGGGACCACGGTGCCTCCCGACGCCCGGCCGCGCGGGGGGAGCGAGCAGCCGCAGCCGCCCGCACTGCTGGTCTCTCTGCCATTCGCATGGCCCATGCCAGCCACTCGCCGGCAAGATGCTCCATTGCGGGGACAGCAAGGGAGCTCCCCTTAAACCTTTCGAGCATCTCTGCCCGTTCTGTGAACGCTTATTTCAGAAGCACTTGCTAAATTTCGCCTCTGTCTGGCCGTGCACAGGCACAAATTCAGAGCTGAGAGAGGAGAGAGCTGCCGATGGGTCTGTTGGCCTGGCAGGGAGTCAGATCAGCATCAAGGGACCTCTTCTTTGGGGAATAAGCAGGAATTATCTGCTAGGACAAACAGAGACTATTTCAAGCTACCAGCTCCCTGAGGGTGGAAAGACAGCGACATACGAGGCTGCCCACCGTCTCCTCCTGCACTGGTGCAGCTCTCAGAGGTGCTAATCCCACGGGCTTCATCCTTATGGGTGCCGGTGTCCCTCAAATGCAACTTAAACTCAGTAGATAAGGGAGGATGACCCATATCTGACAAGGTGAAGCTGAAGGACAATGTTACAGGTGAAAGGGTTAGTGAGGAGCAAAGGGGGATCTCTGAACAGACGTGACAACGGGGGCTCTTCAGGAGGAGGAGGAGAAGGAGGAGAGATCCGTGTGTCCTGGGCTGGTGAGGAAGGCATTCCCAAGGAAGAGTCCTGCAATCATCCCTGGGGTAATGAGGGACCAAACTGCAGCAAAGTTAAGCATCGGCATCTAACTGAAGTAAAAACAGTGACAAAGTCCATAATGGTTTTACTGCATTAAAGAAAAAAAAGTGTTCGTACTAAACTATTGCCATCTGTCTTCAGCTGAATGCGTAGCCACATGTCGATGGCAATTTATAAATAGATTGAGAGCCTTATTAAAGGTCAGTAAAATTGTCCTGACTCCTTCTCTCTCCTCTCATTGGCATGAATAGCTGCCATTCATTCTGGGGAGAGAATTTTGCTTGTACTGAACCGAAAAAAAATCCCAGCGCACAATCTGCACTTTTTATTGCGTGTTCACTGCATTAGCGCAGTTATTCAGCTACAGATGTTTATTTCAGCCCGAGCCCAGACTGGGACTTTACTCAGCCCATGGAGTGAATAAAAGTCACCAAAAACACAGTGAAGGGGTCATGCAGGGAGAAGCTCTTCCCTTGTTTTTTATTTCATGCTCCCCTGCACACGAGGAACCCGTGGCAGTCCCGTGAGTCAAGGTTTGCTGCATCTGAAGAGCCTGACTGCTTGCCACCTCGTGACAGCTTGGTGAGGACCACAGCAGCGATAACCTGTTAACCACCTAATTGCCACAAAACAACCCCAATTACATTTGGTATCTGCAACACGCAGTGATTGCTGGAAACCGTATAAAGCGGTAACTCAGGCTCATGCAGCAAATGTCACCTCCCCACGCCATCCCAATAAAGCTGTGCCTGCATTACCAGTGTGTCCTGGCAAGAGGAAAAGTAAGGAAATATTTTGCTTTTTAATGCGGCCGTGAATATGGCCACTTTCCAAAATTTGTTTGAAGATCCTTCGTACTTAGCTTCTTGTAGACCAGCAGGTTACTAAGTCCCCGTCTGGCGTTACAGCCACTGACCTACGAGGGAGGCATTAACTGGCTGTAGGCAGGAGGTACAACGTACTGAGCGTCTGCGTGCTCAGCTGGCTACTCAAGATTATCGCTCCGTAAGATCCATAAAATGTCAAGCAACAGCAGCTTTATAAGATTTTACAAACATCCGTCTAATATATTTCATATGAGAGTTCATCAAAAGCAGAACAAGGATCTCCAATTTCACAGAAAGCTAAACGTATATATATTTAGAATATGTATATTTAGAAGAAAGCACTCACAATGATCTTTCAATCAGCCTAGCAATAGGATTATCTCAGAAACAGCCACATGCTGAGTTTTCATTAGCATGTAGCATGAGAAAGATTTCATCACCCTAATAATTTTTCAAGCTTCCCTAATATTCATGATTGCCCATTAGTTCCACTGCCTCAAAGTCACCCCTTGTGTTTTTTGTTATTAACCACAAAGACAGAAAACAAAATGAGATGCAACCTGGCAAACACAAACTAATGACATCCGGGGGAAAATAATTGGAAACAGACATTCAAGGAGGAAAAGATGTCTTGGAGCCACAGTAAATGTGACTTAATTTAAATGGTGGACAATAAATAAGATATGAGTTTGCAGCATGAGGTATGTGCATAAACTGCCAGTAGGTTTTCAAGCTGCATAATAACAGGTTCCCATTGCAGATCAGGGAGGATATCACCCTGCTCTTAAATGACCCTAGAATAATCTCACCTTCACCTCGCAGTGGAGAAAAGCAGCCCAAGCAACCTGTTACCGGAACACTCAATTACAACAAAGGTTAAAAAGGATCCCTAGTACGTGCAGCACAGCGAGATGACATACAGGGCTGAACGTGCTGAAAACATGCCAGTGCCAAAGGCGTGGAGGAAATGAATAGTTTGAGAAGGACAGAGCTAGAGACAAAGCAATGAAATAAAATGAAGCGAAATTCAGGCTGGGGATGGGGAAATACACCCCCAAAGCATATATATGCTTCTATACTTATAACCGTATACATATGTATGTATATTGTAGCTTCAAGAAGAACAATCTGAGGAAAGGAGAGAGAATCCCCTGGGTTTGACTTCTGCAGATCCCTGGTGCTCACTATGATTTCCATACAGCGGTGGTCAAAAAGGATCTGCAGGAAATTTTTCTGGATTATCAGGGGGATGCTTTGATTTCCTTTTTCGTAATCTCTTGTTATCAATGCGTCAACGGGCCATTCCCAGACTGAGCCCCCCCGATCTCCACCCAATGACATTAACACCTCGAAAACTAAGTTTCTCAGCAGGAACATGGTTTAAGACCTAAGATGACTAACACCCTTGTACGCTGCTTTTTAGTAGATTTCCAGCTTTTTCTGAGAGCTTAGAGAGAAAAATCACCCAAACAATGACAAACTGATTGAAATCTTTTCCTTTCCTTCTCGCAGGAAGAAGTCGGCATCAAAAAACAGTGATGTATGAGACGCTGAACGATGTGCTGGATTTATTTTAATCGGGGGAGTATACCGGGAAAGGAAACCATCTCGGGGAGGACAGAGGAATTCAGTAGCTGCTTCTGCACGTTGCACGTCTCTGCCAGGCACTCCCTGAGCCTCGAAACATCTTCTGGAGAACAGCAGTGACCACTAAAATGGCAAGACCTAAGCCTGCCTCTACTGAAGCACAAGAAGAGCTTTTATTATTTAGGTAGAGCTAGAATTAGACCATGGTCAAATAAAGACATGAAGAGAGAAGTTCAGAAATGCCAAATTCTTTCCTTATTGTGTTTCCTTATATACGTTATGCTAATGTAAACTCTTTAGGGCTCTGGAAACTCTGTGTCTATTAGCTACACCTCATTTTCCACTGAATTACAGCCAACTTTTTTCCAGTGTATTTTATACGAGCTTCTTGCAGACAATAAGGAAACATTAGGAAACTCGGTTGGAGTAGGTAATTCACGGGTTTCCATTTAACAGATGGGTAAATAAGGGAGAGGGGAAGGTAAAGGCAAAAAACCAATCTCCCCTTCTGAAGGCCACCGTCACACCTTTGGCGTTATAACAAAATTGCAGCTAAAATTGCAAATTGCCAAAAATTAACAAGTTTTGGTGAACAAAAGCAAGATAATAGATTTATTTTTTCCTGACATACACATCTGTTCGTTAGAGCTGTCTCCCAGACCACTACAGCTGCTCACATTTTAAAAAAACAGCAAACACTTCACACAATATTTACAAAAGGAATTAGAAACAGAATGCACTGAAATAAACTTTGCTTAGAAATGTTTTGGCAATAAAATGTACTTAGTAAATTTTTATGTATCCTCTTAAGCAACCAAGAAAATATAGGTGGTTCGATTCTGGCGATGTAGGCAAGGACAAAGTAGCCCGACCTGGGGAAAAATGGAATATTCTATTATAAATTTTGCCTACTTTTCTGTTTTCAGTTTGATGGCGAGTAGGTTATTTTGGTATGTCTCACATTAGTTTTAGAGTTAGGAAATACAGGGGCTGTTCCTGCATGACCTTGTTACAGCTGAGCACTGAAAAATTCACCTGGTTTTATTAAGCCGCCTGTTTCACACCATTACGCCCACGTTAGCTTCTGATCGTGAGGGTCATACGGGCTCCTGGCCTGAACATTCATAATGATGTTTAGATGAGCTTTAAAAATTTAAAATATTGCTAGTGGTGATTTTGCAGTAGTTAATCAGTTCATGATAGGCTTTAAAAACATGTTTTTTCTAATCTTGATTTCACAGGACGTGGCCTGACCGAGAGAATTACAGTCCCCGGTGCCAACTTGCCGCTTGTCTTGCACAGTTTTATGATTTATTTTTTTTTTTCCTTCAACCAGAGTATTCGCTCCCTAGCGAAACCACTGAACTTGCCAGGTGGGTTTTGAGAAACAAAAATTTCGGAGGGGAGAGAAGTGCTGAAACATCCCTGTGGCCTCTCCCCTCCCTGGAGCCCGTTTCATTGCCTTGGGGCACGGACCCCTCCAAAGCCGGTAGGATTTGTGCGTTGGGATTACCCAGCCCCGGGCTTTTATCTGAGCCCTTCGCAGCTGGGACGCAGCCCGGCAAAAGTCTTCTCTCTGTGGCCCTTTAAATACCCCCAAAATTTTAACAGTATTTTATGAGAAAAATGAAAATATAATTTACTAAACTTACTAGCTGAAATAAAGAAAAGAAGCTCCAAAATAGATACTGCTGGGGAAAAATAAGCCCCTGAAACCCTGATTTTACTTTTAAAAATTATTCACTAGAACCATTGGCACAAGACTTTAAGCGCACAAAAGCAGAAGGATTAAAAAAAAGGCATCTGAACGTCACGCAGAGAGTGAAAACATCCAGAAACGAAGCAGGTAAACAAGTGATTCATAACTTTTCACGGTTCAGGGACTAAGCATGCCATTAACCGCTTGTAGGTAGGAAGACACTCCTTATTAAGCAAATTAGTCCTGAGACCTCTTCATTTCTCCCAGTCGTCCTGCCTCTGACCCGTACTTATTTGCGCTTCCCCACCCGACCGGCACTTTCCTTAGAGAAAATTGACGCGGGAAGCCGCTCCTCACACAAACACAGCTGAAACTGGCGGGCAGACGTGAGCCCAGGTACACCACCGGCATCAAAAGTAGATTAAAAGTTTCGGGGGGGGGGAATCTCCTTCCGTGCCAGCACCATTAGCGATGAAAATAAATAAAGGACAAGAAATAAACAGCTATATAAAGTTAGAGAGAACGGTTTCTAAATTAAATGCTTTCCAGAGTTCTCACTGTGCCACAAGCGAGTCCTTACAGCAGCGGGCAAGTGGCAAATGTCAGAAAAGGGCATGGAGATGGTTCTGTGAGAGGTTCTGTGAGCCTCCACGGAGAGGTTCATAGCCAAATTAGCACTGGAAATGTAACTGCGAAGCCCCCAGGGCTGGCACAAAGCGTTCGTTAATAAGAAATCTGTTGCTTTTAATGACTTATAATCACTGATTTTGGGATATGCGATCGTAAAAGGAGCAAAACAGATCCTTGGCACCTGCCATTTACCATTCCTGGCATCTATTGAGGACCAAATAAAACCTGCCCAGGGACCAATGCAATCTGAAACAAACGCAGCGTTTGTAGCTCACCATGATCATCCGCTGACCAGGTAGATGAAATTGCCTTCTGATTATGGTAGTCCATCAGAAGGTAGATGATGCCTATTGCGGCACAGCTGAGCGAGGCTAGTAGATGAAATGCCTATTGCGGCACAGCTGAGCGAGGCTGCAGGTGAAGGCAGCCGGCACGAAAACAAACATAGCAGGGTGTCTTATGAGACACAGGATGCCTGCTGGTGAAATCCACTCTGGGGTTAAGTAGCACGGCTCTGATTTGCTGTGGCCACAGACCTGCAATCCTGAATTAAATCAGCGGAGCTGGACCACCCCGCGCAAGCTAACAGGCTATACCCAGCCCTGCTTGTCCACGCGTGTGTTAATGCACGGCATGAACATGCACGGACACGGAGCGCAGAGTTGGTGCAAAGCCCCTGAAGTCGGGGGGTGTCCTGCCATCCACCTCAACGCAATTCAGCGCGAGTTAGGGGCGACGGGCACGTAGCAGCTTGCTAATTAAAACTGTGCCAGCATACTCGCTTCTCTACCACAGTCGCTTAGATTTGTGTCCAGATGAGGTTTGGAAAACAGCTTCTCAGTCTAGGGGGATGAAGGGGAGGAAGGAGGAGACAAATGCATAATTCTTCTCAAATCGTTTCTTCACCTACTATTTTAAAAGTGCAAAGAGTCCAGCAGAAACTTTGGTTTTCAAAATCAGCTTTGAAGAACTGCCCAAGCAATGAAACCAGTTAATTTTCTGAGTTATGTTTTTGCATTTACCTAATGAGCTTCCAGTCCCTACAGCCTTGAATCTGCAGCCTGGACTTAGGATGACTTCTGTGCCCCAAAGCATCGCGTGAAGCCCAGCGGGAGGCCTCATCCCCCATGCAGAAGCACGGAGGAATCCGGGTGTAGGTGCCCACGTTGCTGCAGGGTGCTATGGCATCCAGGTCCCATCCTGCAACCTTTCTACAACATTGACATCTCTTTGAACATAAACTTTCCCTCACCGCCATCTGAGCAGGCTATGAGAAATTTTCTAGACAAGCTGTGATCTCCGGGGCTAACCCTGCCTGACTTTGCTGGGGATGAGCTAGCACAGAGTCCTGTGGCCAACCTCCTCCCTTTTAAAACATGTCAATTTATCTTCTCAAAGGCTTCGAGATCTGCAAGTGAATTACACGACTGGTATCCGTGAGGGGCACTAAGCACATACTTCTCATTCTCGTTACGCCAGAAAATTCTCATTTGCCTCCCAAATAGTTTAGATTATTTTTAAGCACATGCTCATCTGTTGTGTTGCATTCCCTTACTAAATTTTTGTTTGTAAATTAAACAGAATCTACATAGTAATTAAATACAAGGTGATAAAATCCAGTCCACACTGAAAGCTACACTAAAAAACCACTGAGGTTGAGAAGTTTGTAATTAAATAGGGGATGAGAATACCCCACCACACACTCAAACATACCCCTGTTTCTACTACAGCTCCTGGTTGCTGGCCTCTGCTTTGATTAAATGGCAGGACGTCACCAGCCTGTGCCCGGGTGCGCTGGGTTAGGAGGTGCCAGAGGAGCAAATTCTCCCATTGCAGCACAACGCAGTTTCGGAGCCACACGTAACACAGACAGCAATTCAAAGGCAGAGCTCAGCCAGGCCTAGTGGAAACCTTGCAGCACTCCAGTCCGTTCACCCAGTTTGGGGGGGTTCGGTCTCGGGCGGCTAAAGCTGCCTCGCCTAGCTATACCTGCTTTAATGGGAAATGAAAATTTCCCCTTTATTTCTGCTACTGTGATGTTTTGCTGAGGAGCAGCTGCACACCGGAGACCTGTGCAACTGCAATAGCAACAAAAAGGGGTTTTTTGCACCTATTCTACCCCTTACAGGCTCGTACGGGACATTTTCCCCTCATGCCATCTGGGCGTCCCCTTGTCAGGCAGCCTGGCTATCACATACGGTATTTTTTCCAAGAAGTGTTGTAATGTTTTATTCACTATTATCTGCAAGAAAGCAGGCGAATACAATGGAGGAGAAAGGGCAATTCCACAGGGCATCCGCAGCTGGCAAAAGATATCCTGAAGCAGGCTGGAATTACAGAATTATTTAGTAACGTAAGAATTATGAAGTTGGGGGCGGGGGGAAGAAAAAAAAAAAACCCAGAAACTGCTCTTTTGTCCTCATATTTCTTTCTTTGGCTTACGGGCCTGAGATAACAATGTCTGTTCCTCCCTGGGTGTGTGAAAGTTAGGATCTGCAGAGCCTGGGGAATGCCGGGGTGGAGACAGAGGGAAGAAAAAATATTCCCAGCTATTCACTCTGGCGCTGGAAGCCCAAAGCTGGCGCTTCTCCGAGGAACAGCCCTGCCTGCAGTGGTCCCTCATTGGGATGGCCGAGTGCAGCAGCGCAATTACATGTCTGTAATTAAAACCGTCTGCCCGAAGAAGCAGTCGTGGCTGTGGACAAAATGGCAGCCGTCCATGCGGGGAAACCTCCCTGACTCCGCGTGTTTAAAGGGAATTTTCCTCCTTGCACACTGCCAAACGCTCGGCATTAACGCGCGGGGACCCGGCGTGGGCTGCAGCTCGGTGCGGGGGATCGGAAAGCCATGGGCAAAGAGCTGCCTTTTCCCTTCCATCCACCTGGGGACGTGAGAAATGACGCCGGGTGTGCAGAGAGAGAAAGAAAACAGAAAAGAAAAATGGGAAAAGCAGCTTTGGTCAAACATTTATCAACCGTCTCGTTCTCACAAACAGAGCTGGGGGAGCTGCGGATACAGCAGCCTTGAGAGCTTCATGCAAGATTAATGCCGACGGGGATACCTCGGCCAAAGCGCACATTTCGATTCTGCACGTCGGGCTGGCAAATATGCAAAATGAACAATGCTCTGCTCGGGCGGCGGCGGCAGGCAGTGGCCGAGCCGGACGTGCCTCGGGTGCCACGCTGAGCCTGACCGCGGCCCCGGCTCCCGCTCCCTGCACCAACTCGCTCGGAGCCCCCCGTTCAGTTATCCCCTCCAACGGTAGAAAACGCGCTGCTCCAAAAGAACATCTCTCTCGCTCACACCCAACCTGTTCTGTTTGCCTTCGCCGTGTTTCGCAGCGAGTCCCATCCCCGGGTGGCCGCTCTGCGCCTGAAGTGAAAAATACTTAAGCTCATTCAGATGTTCTATATTTCTTCATTTTAAGGCTTTTGCTACAGAGGCTTGCAAAAGGAGCAATGCACGTGAACACACCACACGTGGAAGAAGCATCACCCAGCAGGGCTGGACCAGGAGAGCTCTTCCCACATTTTGCTAAGGACTAAGGATGAGCTCTTCCCACATTTGCTAAGGATTGCGCGACCGGAGCCGCTCTCCCACTTTCTCCCTGCCTTGGTAAAACTTCATCTACCTTTTATAAAACCAATGTTTTTATCATTTACCCATCATAAAACAAGGCAGAGCTGGACAGCCTGCCTTTCCAAATTACACGGAAACATCCAGAAACCCCTCCGCTACCCCGCTTCGCCCCCTCTCCCGCAGCGTTACCAAATCCAGACCTCCCGAAAGCCTCTGCATTTTGGCCAGGGGAACAGCTGCAAGGTGCCCACAATAGAAAGTTCTGGTTTCTTGTGACTTGTCTTTCCTTTTTCTTGCAGCTCCTGTGTTTTCCCGACTGCTACTCAACGTTTCAGGGGACGTGGGCTTTTATTTTTAACTGAATGATTCAGTTCTGATGTGATCAATTGACAGTCAAAGCTGGGACGTTAAGAAAAAAACACACCAAATACCATGAGACTTTCTGATAAAATCACAGACATCGGCGAGACTGGATGAAATAAGACACTTCCGAGAGTTTGCCCTAGATACCAGATGCAAATCAAAGCTAAACAGGCTCTGAAACGTGAAGTGCATGCAGCTCCCCACTGATTTCATCTGGAGCGGTGGGTGCTTAAAAATCTGATGCAAGATATTTAGCTCCTTCAGTAAAAATGAGGGCCCGAGGGTCTCCCATCAAGCAGAAACCCTGTGCAACGAATCCCCCAGCTCACACAGCATACGCGCAGGCAGACGGAGAAAAGCAGCAAAGGGGGAAACCACTTGAAACTGGGCTTATGAGCAAAATTGGCCGAGGGCTGCAGGAGAGGAACCTCGCCCTCCACGACAAGCCAGGTCCCACCGGGCCAGGCAGAGGAGCCCCTCGAGCAGATGCTGCCCGAGCAGGCTCTCGCAGCTAATGCTTCTCATCACGCTCATTGCTTACATGGACCTTTAGATGAATAACAATGCGACATGGGGCTTTTTTTCTGGCAAAGCTGGGCTTTTTTGTCCCTTTGCAGGGCTCTCGTTTGCTCCAGCGTGGCAGATACCAGGATGTTTTGTGTGTGCAGCACAATGACCAAGGGCGGGCTAAGCACAGCATTAAATACCAGAAAAAGGGGCTGCCTAAACCTAACCCTAACCCTGCTATGAGGAACCTATTGTCTACCAGTTAAAAGCAAGTAGTTAACACACGCATAGGGGCCACGCTCAAAATACTTGGTTTTTACTTAACAGCTGGTATTTGATTACCCGAAGGCTAAAAAAATGGTTTATTGTGGACATAACTCTGCACGGATGAACATAAGGGAGATGATATCTACCTCCCGAACTGAAGCAGCTCTCTAGTCTAACTGGCCAACTCGGGTGAGTTTTCTGCGGCAGTGGCATTGTTTCTTTCTCCCAGGTGATTTTCTAGTAGGAGAGGTGATTAGAAGAGCTGATAACATGAAATAAAAGCTCTTCTGGAAATTTTTACAGTTCATGAGTGCTACGCAGGAACGTTGGAGTCCATTTACACAGCCTCTATATCCTATATATCTTAGGGGAGAACAGTATCACTAAAGGCATCCTCTCTCATACTCTGACAGCCACATCTCTTTTATCTCCGCACGGGTTCGGGTACCGGCTGCCCTGCCCGCACCACCTGCAGCCAGAGCGGAGCAAGCACGTACAGGCACAGCTCGGCTCTCCCGGGCAGGAGCTGTGTTATTTAAAGCATGCAAAGAACAGTTTCTCGGCGCGCTGCGATCTAATGAGTCCTGGCACCCGAAGGTGCCGAGATGCAAAGACTTAGTTCCCCAGGGTGGTAGCTGCTCTAAGCATCCGACATGAATTTTCATAAATAATCCCCTTTTTTTGCTTTTTTTCTATCACCAGGAGAAGCCTGTGGTGTAACAAGAATGCCCCAATAACCCGGCCAAATATGAGCACCCAAAAGCCTCACGCAGTGTGGGCTTTGCAGTTAGCGGCTCATTACCTGGAAAACAAAGAGTGACTTGAGGGTTGTTTAATCCTTCTGCCAGACTTAACACGATGGCCTGCAGATACATCAGAGGCACCTAGCCTGAGGCGCACGCCGCTAAGATAACAGCAATGTACCAATTATACTTAATAATATTCATATTTATAAAAGCGAACCATCCATTGTGGGCATTAACTGTCTTTGACGTTGTTTAAAGAGATGAAGGATATAAAATAAACCCGGCAGCTTCCTCTATTACCCAGAAAATAACCAGCGAGAAGTAATAATCAAATGCAAACCACCGAGGAACCACAGCTTTCTCCTGCAGGTGGACTCGGTACCACGGAAGAGGTCTCCATCTTGCTTTATCTTCCTTCATTAGCTCCACGTGCCCCGCTCTCAGCCACCCTCCCATCACCCAGCTGAAAACAAAGACCTTCTGGTTCCCAACGCTCTTTTATTTAGGCTCTCCAAGCACAAGGGATGAATCCATGCTGGCTAATATGCAGCAGAGGAGGACGCGAGTCAGCTCCTGCTTGTAGGGCAGCTTGTAGGGCTGCACAGGTGACTCTCTGACCCTAAACAGTGACTTTCTGACCCTATAGTGACTCTCTGACCCTAAACAGAGGTTTGGTAAGGAAAAACGCTGCCAGTGCTGAGCGGCCCCAGACAAACTCTTGCCTTGGCTCCCAATCCTGCAGAGACTGCACTGCTCACGCCCCGCGGTCCCCTTCACATTACCCGGTTTATCATGCTTATCTATGAAAAATTACGGGATGTACTTTTTAAAAATGAAGGTAGCAAAATCCATTGATAAATTAAACAAGGCAGTTACTCTCCAAACACTGAATTGCACCACCAGGCTTAATTAGATCTTGCAGCCTGACTGTGAAAATGAGGGCCTTTAATTTGTGAGTTATGGTAACTTGCTGGCGTTTATTAACCTGGCACATTCAAATTCTAGGTTTCGCAGTGCTGTACATCATCATCCAATTCCTACTGGAGAGCTTTACCAAAGCGGTGGTTTCCAGAAATTCCTGCATCCTCAGGGAGAAATGAGAAACAGCTAATGATATCTGCCTGTTGAAAATGTGTGCTGTCAGTGGTGCTCAAGGTTATCCGACACATAATCTATAATGACAGGGCTCCCAATACATTGAGTACAAATGGTTTGTTAACCCCCCTGACACCCCCTCGTGCCCTGAAAGCTATGCCCAAGCCATGGACTTTCCTGGGATGGACTCTAACTCATGCCCTTCGCAGTAAGGGCAAAGGACATGCTTGTTTTTCAGCCCCGTGGTTTATATTTGCATTTACACTTCGCATTATAATCACTGGATCTGCCTGCGCTAATGTGACGTTGGCAAAGGCTGCAGAGAAAGGGAAGCGCTGGCGCGTGAATGAGATGCTCCAAATGCAGGAGAGGGCCTCTGGCAGCGGGCATGCCTTCGTTTGTAAGCAGGCATGCAGGGGACGAGGGGGACGGCAAGGGCAGCAACTGCCTCGACAGAGGCGGGATAGAGCTGTTGCATCAGCCAAAGGTTGCTCAGGACCCGCTGGGTTTGTCATCCCTCCTGCACTTGACACCCAAGTGAAGATCTCATTGGCTCTGCCTGATTTCCTATATGAAGGAGAATAAAAGTCCCATAGCAGAGGGAAAGCGCGTGGTGGCTGAGCAACAGGGACAAGCATAACTCCCTTGCTGCCGATAAATCACAGCTAAACCCCTGTTGGGGTCCTCCTCCGCTGTCACCCGAGCTGCAGCACTGGCGTTTCCATAGGACCAGGGGCCGTATTTCCGTCCTAATTCACCCCAGCGGTGCCATCCCCCGGGTGCCTTGCCTGCGTGGGCATCCCCCGTGGCCAGGCAGCCCCAGCTCTGCGCGGGGAAGGCATGACATCCCGTCCTTCTGCTTGTTTTATTGGCTTAGTTGAGTTTCTGTAAATGGCTCCGACTGTATTTATGAAGCAGCAGACTGCCTTCGTGCCCATTAACTGAACAGAATGGTTCACACCAGACAAAAAGCCACCTTTAAGCACATCTTAAAAACCCACAAATTTTCTATTCGTGTGCTTTTCCCTCTGAACTTGATAATTATCCAAGAGCTTCCTGCGCATGAAACATGAAGGAATAGTGCAGTAATTACCTTAAATGCTAAATCTCGAGGGAATTCAGGCTCGTACCAATAGATCATCCTGCCTCTCATTGGTGGCTGTTCCTACGTGGTGTCTAAATTGCAGTAACAAACCCGCTACGATGCTACACATTGTTGTTTGATTAACTCAGGAGCCCATGGCTATGAGAAATAACTCTTTTCTACCTTCAGCTAGAACATAAAAATAGCATGTTTATGTTACTTCGTTAAAAGGGATCCCAGACAATCTTACTCCTGATGCTGCAAATCAGGTTTGAGAAGAGCCTGGGCTGAAGGCTTCAATAAGCATCACTAACCAAGGTCCCTGCAGGTTGCATGGCTCCAGGCAGCAGCAGTGCAGGTCTAGGTAATGGTCTACAGACATAAGAGACAAAGTTTTAGCCTGAATTAATATTTTTCATTAGACCCGCTGGTGTAACTGGAAAAAAGTAGAAAACCTTTTGGGTTCGCAACCCCTTCATCAAACCTGACAGAGATTAGAAGTTAAACGTCCGCTTGAATGCTCTGCTGAATTAGGGCCCTACATCAGCTCAAGGCCATTGCTCTTCAATTTCTCCTTTAATTTTTTTGCTATTTGCTCCCTTCTCCAGACACTGAATGTACTAAAGAAGGGTCCTGCTGGATGCAATATATGGTTATCTAGAAGAGTCTTTCCACTTTAAACCATAAAGAAACAATTTCCTCTGAATATAGCCAGTTGATTACTACCACAAGACTTCATACAGATGGTGAATAGAAAGCTTGGATAGCCTAAATCAAACGTGCTGCCTTACTTTAGGTTAACAAAATTGTCAGTACATCATTTAATACTTTACCATTGAGTATTGAAGCATGCTTTTTAATTCGGTGGTAACAATTCTAAACCTACCTGTTACAGGCTTTACTTTGGCTTTTTTCCTGTACAGACTATGACTGTTTCAGACTCAATACCTGAAATATGCCAGCTATTAAAAATGGTAGCATATATAAACTCATGAACATGTGCAAGGTGTACAAACAATTGGATGGACAGTTAAACATGCCGAAGGCGGCACTCCAGATCCGTGCCCCAGTCCCCACGGCTTTCTGTTGCTTGTGACCCTGTTTAAGATGTCTAGATGTCTTGCATAACCTTTCTTAGAAAAAAAAAAAATTAAAAATAGAAGCAGAGTTCCTAATTCTTTCTCGCTTTTTACACTCCAATGGGATTTTTGTAAAGTGTGGATTAAATTAAGAGATATTACTCATCTTTACAACTTCCCCCGCCATTTCAGTTATTGAACCCTCTTCAAACAGCACGTGAAGCAAAGCAGACATAGGGTACTGTTTCTCCTGCAAGCTGAACCTGGGACATTCAGAAAGCGGGTTGGGTGTATGTTCCCCATTGGAAAATTTCTTGCCTTGATCCTAAATCCAGACCGCTTTGCAGCTTACACCCACCCCCAATGACAGTGCACTGCTATCAAAGCTAATGAAGGGAAGTTAATACATTTTTCAGCCCTCAGTAAAAACTTAGTTTGCCCAATTATCTTGTCTAATTGCATTACACATTGACAGATGAATACATGACCCCCTGACATTTTAGTTTGCCACCTATAAATCCACAGAAGAGATCCCATTCTTACTTAGTTCCTTTGATTTAGATTTTCTTTAAGTTGCTCTACTGAACGATGCCTTTAAAAATTAACTGTTGGCGTGCTAAACCAAATTTATTTTCCCTGTGCCAAGTGGGAAAAAATTAGAAAAGCTTCGCCACCTAACTACTCTATAGGAGACAAAGATAGGAGTTACCTGAGTAATGAAACGATGGAAGAGAAGGAAACAACGTTCATCGGGAGACTGTAGAAACAACAATGCTTTTAATGTATTTTCCACTCAGAAATCATCCCCTGTTATAACCGGTGTCAAAGGCTCAAGTAGAAATTCCCTGTTTCTTGCCAGACATCAGCATCCACAACTTACCCCGCCTCAGACATGCTCCTACAGGTTGCACACTTGTCCTACTCCTTAGGTGATTAACGATGATGTTGGGAAGTTTACCTCTATTTTATCCATATTGTTAGCTCAGAAAATTGCCCAGAAGCGCATTTTGCTTTTACGTCCCTTTCTCTGAGGGTTACCGGACCACCCATATCGGCTTTTAGTGCTAATGTTCCCCGCTGTTCTTCCCGCGTGAAGGTGCGTGGGCTGGGAGTGCCGTCACCAGCTTCACTCTGCTTTACGGCCTTAAACCAACACAGTCGGTTTGGTTTGGGGGTTTTTTTGGTTTTTTGGTTTTGTTTTTTTTCCAAAAGTTCCTCTAGGTTTCTTGCTTAATGTCTTCCTCCTTTTATCCTGGAAGTACAAAAAACATCAGATTTCCAGTAATAAAACTCCACTGCCTGTCCTCTCCCTCTCCTTTCTTTATTTCAGAGATGCTGTTTGGATGGTCATTTAACACAGCAAACAATCTCTTTTCTCATCGCCCTTTAGTTCTCTCAACACACTCATGATCAGGCTCTGAAAATAAACCTCAAGTTTTACCCTTTATACAATATATATAATACCCATTATATATAATACCCATTATATTCCCTGTTTGCTATATCTACGGGTACGTCCCGCTCATACAAGTAACCTTAGGGAAATCTTGCTAATTGGGGTTTGCATAAGGTGGTAACGGCAGGCTCCACCGCCTGGTCCCAGGTCATTTTTGGTTGGGTCATGCCTCCTTACTGAGTCCCGGCAGACTTCACGGGCTTACCGGCTATGAGTTTGGGAGCGGAGCAAACCCTTTGACGCATTGCCGATAAGCACAGCCGACCCGCCCAAGGACCCTCGCTAGAAACTCGCTGGGGAAAAGGAACCAACGAACCTCCAGCACACAGCAGGAGGGAAGGCATCTTGTCAGCACAACGCAGTAAGTATAGCCAAGGGTGTCCGTTTATTCAATAATGAGCTGTTCATTGCTGTTAGCCATCTAAGAGAAAAAGTAGAATTGAAATTCAAGCATGTCTTTTTGACTAATTATCAGAATTAAACTTTATTTTCCTAATTAGAAGTTCTATGGCTTTTTTAACATTTGAATTAGAAGTTGAACTCTAACTCTGCTCAGCACAGCACACCTCGTTTTGATCACAGGGTAATGAATAACAGGGAGTGGAGATGGGGATGATGAACACATCAAATTAGCCCTTTGATTTTTGACTATCCCAGTACCAACAAATCCATCACCCACGTTGCCAGGCTTAGATTTGCAGGAGCATACGCCACAGTTTGCCTTGCAAAAGCCTTCATCCTCCTCTCGTATTGGTGTTAACGACTGCCCTCCACGCAGCTCCTCCTGCCCGCGGCAGAGGAACAGAGACCAGGTCCACGAACTTCAGACTCTGCTGTTTCTTTATCCGTATCCCCAAAGAACAGAGCTGCAAAGGAGGGAGTGATTTTTCACAAGTGCTCGGTGACAAGCAATTAAAGTAGTTCGTGGGAATTTGGGATACGAGGGTGTACACCAACTGTATCTCCAGACTGAAGCCGTTGGGACTGCAAGGGGCACCCCCTAGAAATAAACCTCTCCGCTCCCGGCAGCAGCCTCTCAGATCTGCAAAGACAGAGAGATCTGCAGGGAAGACATCGTTTTCATTTGGCTAAAAGAGATTAATGTTGCCGCTTGCTGCATTTTATCCTGTCAAATCGGGCTGTCTACAGTGCTTATCAGGCAAAGCAATATATCTGCTAGATGAAAAGGAGACTTTCCAAATGTGCCAAGAATTGTTTAGTACAACTTCACCCACCTGCCTTCCCTCCACCCCGCAAGAATTTTTGGAACTGAAAAACAGAAAAGCGCGATAGATTTTTAGTCAGCATGGAAGTACGCTCCTCCGTGCATTTTGAGAGGTCTGGCACAATTTGATGCTCACTGATACTTGGCCAGATGTGTCAAGTTATTTAAGCTGTTACCTTCTGCCATTATTGTTTTAAAGCAATGAAAGATCGATTAGAGCAGCCCTTCAAATCATGAAAGCGCTGTATAAAATAACCACCCTACTCATTCCAAGGCAAACACTTACTGAGAGCGGTAATCTTTCTGTGCTTTACAGATGGAAAAACAGACGGTAAGGGGTTAAAAACTTGGTCCAAGATCTCTCTGCAAGATGGTAGCAAAGCGGGGATGAAGAGTCAAAAGTGTTCCCAGCTCTTGCTTCGATGCTCCACCCTAGCGGATAATGCACGTTTGGTCAAGCATCATACCAAGGGGAAGGCACTGGGGGTTGCAGCATGCGAGAGGTAGCCGGATGAAAAAGAGAAAATAAAAAAGGAAAAAAACCAAAGGCCCTTCTCAATCCATTTACAGCAAAAGGCAGATGCTGGGTCCAAAAAGTCCCTGCCCCACTCTGCTGGCAGAAAGGCTCCGGGGCCGTGTGCTCAGCAAGAACCGCAGATTGCACAGGGAAGGGGGGGACGCGCTCCCTGTTAGGGTATAATCATCTGAGTACATTATTGATTAAATTGTTTGATTGTTGTGATTGTATTGTTTGATATTACCCAGTATATTCCCTGTTCGCTATATCACCACACAATAATGAGAGGGGCACGGCGTCATTATTAATATTCCCTCCTCTGGACAATGAAAGAAGGATTTCCCTTTTGCTCAGCAGGTCCATGGATCATTCAGAGAAGTAATAAAGTGACCTCCAAGGTTTTTCCCAGGTAAACCAGTCTACCCCGTAGCAGACGTCCTCTGAGCGCCAGGACAGCAGTGGCCGCGATGAGCTTCCCCACGGAGATGTGAGTACTCTCCAATCTAAATGGGAAGCGGCACCATGAAACCCGCTGCACGAAGCCTGTGTAAGTTCCCTCTGACTTCCCGCCTCGTGGGGCTTTGCTGCTCCAGCAGGTTTTAAAACACCCCAATTACAACCAGACTCGGGAGATAAATCTAACGGGCAAACGCAGTTTGGAGTTTGCAAGCAGGATATTCAGGCTGCTGTTGTTTTTAAACTAATGGGATTTGTAGCTCTCGCAGGTTAGGGAAGAGCCAACTGCTGCGATGAAGAGACAGAAGAAGCCACATTAGCCAATGCACTGCGGGGCTTTCCATATTACAGCGTTAGAATAAAAATAATGCACTAGAAAATGCTGTTTTGCAGCAGATTGGATAGCACAGCATTTCCTGGCATGGCGCTGGATCAAAGCCGAATTCTATAGCATTAATTATTCAAACACCAATGAGATACATTTTGTCAGTTAAAGCAAAGAGAAATAATCAGATCAGTGTCGTTACAGTGTGAAGAAGCAAAACAGATTTTGTGCAAACTATTACATTCATTTGTGCAGTCAACCTGCACGTACATTTCCTCCAGATTTGCAAGTTATTGCGCCAGTTTTCTCAAATGTGAGAAAACGTGGAGCTCACACACAATGCCATGTCAGACTTGGTGACAGTCCTTCAGTGGGTTTGGGTTTTTTTACTTTTCATAGCTTATCTGACTGGTGGGTCTCAGCCACGGAGAAAAAGTAGCCGGGCACATACACGTATGTTGTTCTCGTCACATCTGAGAGACAAGACCAAAATGGAGCCATTTTTCTTTAACAAGGCTTAGTTAAAATAGTAGCAAATGCCAAAATTCAGGTAGAAGAGACCAAATAGCCGCCTTCACGTAGCAATGAAATTTATATAAAGCCATTTCTTTAAAAGAACCCAGCAGCACGCCTGGCTGAGTAACTACACACACAGCTTTTCTCTGCAGACCTTCACAAACGCTCAAAAGCCATCAGCCCTAGGCAGTGAACGTGTTCAAGGGTGATGCCTTTTCTGCTCTTCTCCTGTCCCAAAGTGCAAGCAAGACCAGGGTCCCGGGGGGGGGGAGGCAGGGGGGAATCAGTCTTTAGCTAAATCAGTTTAGAGCGTTGGAGACCCTAGAAGGGAAAAATCACGAAGTCCCTAGTGAAAGAGATAGGCAGGAGGCAATTCCTTATTTGTCTGGGGATGTGGGGAGTTAAGCGTGGCTCCATGGGGTGTAACTGTCACACTGAATGTCACCCAGGTTTCTGCCTCGAGCGCTTTTCCCCCCCCCCAGTATTTTGGATTCACTATGAAATTCACATTTGGAGCCCTGTCCACTTCCATAAGCTTCATTCTGCTGCCCGAGACTGCCTTTGCGTGTCAAATTTTAATTGCTTTGTCAGAAGGTAATTACAGCTCTTTCACAACTCTGCCTGCTCTCTGGGCTACTTCATCCCAGATCCAGCTCTCGGTTCAGTTTCTTACGAGAGGCTCAGAAAGCCACAAAAAAATTTCCAGCCCGTTCCTCAGCCTGGGATCGTTCACAAATACCTCCAGCTTTCCCTTGTTTGGGAGTTTTGTTTAAAAACGCATTACTCAGACCTCTCGTTTTTATAAGGAGCACAACGCTGAGGTTTCTATCCTAGGATTCTCAGTTAACCTCCTTTGCCAGAGGCAGCTGGACGCCGTAATACCACCAAGTGCTTCACAACCAGCCTGTGCCAGAAATCAGGCTGCCTTCTGGCTGTCCTCTTTTTTGTGACGGAGCAAAGCATTGTTTAAAACCTCCGTTATGGCCCTTGATGTATCCAGGAGGTTTCTTTCTAATGCAGCTTTTTGCTGATCTGTTCTTCTGCTCAGGGACTTTGCTATTTACTCCCGGTTACAAACGCTGTGCAGCAATCACAGAAAGCCAAGGAACTGGACAAACGCAGCTTTTTTCAGTGCCCGCACTCCGTTCACTTCTAATAACTTGAGTGGTTATACGACGATAATGAGCCCAAGGGTCCACCCATTTTAGAGGGTCGCCCAAAGCTTCAGAGGTTTGCCTTTACTTCAGAAGTCCTGCTCTCTTCCTTGCAAGCTTGTGTACAGCTTGTAACAAAACCTGCCCTCGCTGCGAGTTGTCTATGTCAGCCTTTAATGTCTAGGATGGCAAGTGGGACCTGGGTCTTTAACATCCGCGTATTTGTATGCAAATACTACTATGAAAACTGCTTCTATAAAAATAATATCTACATATGGTAACCATTCGATCTCACGTCTATTATAAATAACATAACCATTTCAAAACTATTAACTTCAGCTTTGATCCCGTGACGTGCCAGGAAACTGCTGTTTCTATATTGCAACCATATTTGACCACCAATTCTACTTTTTCTTAGTTACAAGTGACCATGTTTTAAAAACAGCAAGAAAAAATACCGCCAATACACTCGCAGCAATTAATGAGGTCTCAAGAGCTTTGCCATCTTGGAAGAAGGTTGCCTGCTGAAGAGCATCCGTTGCAGAACCGAGGGATTTTCTTTTACGCACCAGAAAGCAGGATGCAGCAAACCAGACGGGTGAGCGCAGCACACAGCCGATAGCAAACGGTTCAGGCAGCAGAGGCACTCCAAAATGTTTAACACTGCCACCTCACTAACCAGAAACATGGCCTGAATGCCCCAAAATACACCTCCAGCAAAGTTATTGCCCTCTTTCGCTTTTTATTGATCCCAAAGTAATTGGAAACCGATGCTCGGATCCTGTTTAGCCCTGACTCGGTTTGCCACCCTTTGCAGAGCGCACACAGCCGGCGCTAAGCCAAGCACGCAGGATCCTTATTTTCCCCAAATTTCCCCTTGACTCTGCCAGCGCTGTGCACAGCTCCTACTTGCCTTTCCGCCTCTTCCCTGTGGCAAAGACTTCAAGGCTCTAAATTGTGACTAAGACAAACTAATCATCGCTTTGTAGCTCCGTGAAGGTCCCTCCTTTACTACCCAGGACAGGTTGCTGGTGAATACTGCAAAACCTGGTCCTCCCGCAGGAGATGGGCACCGTGCCCTCCCCGTGCTGGCTGGGGCTCTCGCTCCCAGTATTCTGCCGATAAAGACCATCTGTTTCGCAGCCAGGAAAAGACACGCACGGCTCAGATCGAGCGAGAGCTACATCCAGACGAGCGAAAGGATTTCTATTTTAGCCTCTCCTCTCGTGCTAACCCATAGGTTTGTTCTCAGCTGTTCATTTTCATATATTTTAAGTAGGAATGTACAGCCATAGGTCTATTATTCTGTTCAAAGCCAAAAAACTTTATGCCATTTTATTCCTTACATTCCAAAGCAGTATCATACAGATGCAAGCTACCGCCATCTCCCTCTTCCCCACCATTCAAAAGACCACGTAGGACGTATCATCTTCTCTTTATGACTTCCACAATGAACACGCATAATTGCTCAGCTCTGAAAATTCAGGTTTTATTGAGCTTTAACGCTGCCTTATGGGTCCTTTGTTCATCGAGAAACAAGCTACCATCGAGTCTTACCTCTTTTTATCCTCTGCTTCTGTAATTAATCAAACTTTGTGGCCAAAGCCCCTGTTGTACATAAAGCACCTGCATTTCATCTAATAGGAAGCAGCAGTTTCCTAGCTGGAATGCAAGCACCTGCCTCTTGAAGCTCAGTAATCCCACTAATTGGCTCCTCCTCTCCATTTTGCCTCTAAATATGGATTCTGTAGGGTGAAAAGAAGTGCTGCCACCTGCTACCGCTTTTTTGCATGATTCCCAGCGGATTACTTCTACATATTTATCCTGGGCAGAGAAGCTGTTCCCCCTCCAGGTTTATTCTCCACAAGTGTCACGTAATGGGTTTCCATCCTTGCAGGAGGGACTCATGTGGGTCCCAGAGCCGCTTCCCAAATGGACCCGCAGCTGCTGGCACGTTTGGGATTCGAGAAGCCTTTAATTATCGCCCCTTCATTGTATCAGTCGGACGCTGCCTCTGAGCACGTAATATATTATTTTAGTAGGCTGCCGCTAGAGATCTCTTGGAAATATAATTTAATTCATGAGCTGACATAGGTGTATGCTATTTATATTATAACTTACAGCTTTCATAACATTGGGCTGGTCCCCAGTATCTGGGAGCTGATCTTCTGTTTGCTTTCCGTGAATGTTTGCGGTCGCCAGGAGTGTCTGTGTTACTGATTATGCAAACAAAAAACGTATAAGCATATTCTTTAGAAATTTCAAATACCTCATGGAAGCTTTTAGATGAAAAGGTATAGACCCGTCAGATGTGTCCATGGGACAAGAAGAACAGGGAATAGAAAATAAACCTCCACCGCAAAACGTTCAGTTTCAAATAAAATTTCTAAGGGGCTTAGTGTCCCTTCATCATCTCTAAGGTCATACATTGTTATCCAAGTGAAATACACAGTTCTCAACTTAACACTAGTGGCAAAATTCTGGTACCAAAACGCTAATTGATATTATCTACAGGCACTGGCAGTCCTCGCTGTCTCAGGCAATTGCTTTTGGTTGAATTTAGCTATTACTCTCTTACTTCTAGACAGAATACAGATAACATTTTAGCTGTAGAAGCAATTTTCAAGGCAAAACATGGAACTTGTTAAGAGCCATTAGCATAAGCATTTTGAAGGTTTCCTGGGTTTCTGCCTGTTCAGCTTTGCCTATTTGGGGCTCAGCCATCAGCAAACTGCTGAATAAGGTGTCTACCAATGTCCTCCGCGGTGGGACGCTATAGGGGCTAGGGTGACCTGAGCAGGGTGAGGAACGTGGCAATGAGACGTTGCACCACCGAAAGACAAGGAAAGACACCTAAATAGAAACGGACTTAGGCACGAGACAGAAATCTCAATTATGCACAAGAGAGAAATTTATCAGAAGTGTCAGTGGCTTAGTCTCCTGAAGCTTACTCAGAAAATGTGGTTTGGCACCTACAGACCCATATCACTTCTCAACTCCTTCATATCTGATCCCAATCTTTACTTCCCTCCCTGCCTCCAGGAGAATACCAAATGCTTTTCAATACCGTACCTCTTGCTACTAAAAGCAGTCAGGAAATCATCCCTTCATGCATACTTAAGAACATCACATCTGTGAATCTGCTGTAGATACAAACTTTACTCTTTTAAAAAACCCATTTTAAAAATAATGAGCATTTGCAAAAATCTGTTTCCCCTCTAGAATGGGCTTCCTAATAAACTCCAACCACTAAACACCCCAGGCTAGTTTATCATCTCTTTTCCATGACCTTCATCTAACTTCAGCTTTCATACACAGAGTAGGAGTGAGTTATTTTGATTAACGATGATTGCTTCTTTGTCAGACCAGTAAATCGACTAAAATAAGAAACTCATACCTTGAAAGATTTAGAGAAGTTGCTGCCAAGTATTTTTACAAGGTCTTTATTCACTCTCCGTTGCATGCTCTACTCTCAAATGTGCCACAATAAAATCCCTTGCACTATCAATTCCCCTTCCCCCTTTTGCAAACATTGCATTTTTCTGTGTTTTCAGTGGAGCTGATACATTAATACAGCTGTAGGACTGGTTTATTTTCTTGTTTGTGCAGAGTCATCACTGATCGTATGAGTAATGTAAGACGCAGCAGGAAGATTCGGGTCGGCTAATAATTTTGGATTTGACAGGGAGGGTTATGTTAAGAAGATGAGTGGGGAGAGCATGGTAATTCTATGCAACTTTTCCTGTAAGCACTATTTTTAAACCCCTTTAAACTCTTCAAAAAAAGCCCTTATTCAGTTTTCATTTCAGACACGCACACATATGAAGCCCCAGCTACACTACCTGCTACCAAAGCGCGCTGGTTTGTAACCTGCCATGTTTTTCTACCTGCGTTTTGGGTAGTAACAGCTTAATCCTCCTCTCAAGTCCGTACAGAAGGTAATGAAGTGTTTGGATGGTTTGGCGAGGAACCATCCACGGGGGACTGATAGCAGAGCAAGGCCACGCTTTGGCTGCAAGGACAATGTCGAATGATTGCAATGAGCAGCTTTGAAGCTTCCCCTTTATTTCCAAGTTTACACCAAGAAATCAGGAAGAATTTGGCTTCTTTTGCTGCACGGGATGTCAACGTGGTAGAGAAGGAACCCAAAAAACCCAGTGGAAGTAAATGCCTACAGAGCAACACTTATTTTGATCTAGCACCCCTTCGCCAAGTCAGAGAATTAAGGGAGGGAGATACCAGTAGCATTTTCCAGATAGCCTTTTCCTTCTAGGATTAACCAAGGGCGGGCTCTGATGAACCCCGTGCAGGCAGCAGCGTGCCCAGAGCTGGAAAAGCCTCCGGTCCCCCTCGCCCCCAGCAGTGTCACAGCTGTGGAAGTGGCAATCGGCCACATGGAAAAATTATAATTACGCTTTCAGTTCCATGCATTATTGAGAGTTACAGCGTCGCTGCCGCAGCTTTTTAACAGAAGCTCAAGTGCATTATTCATAGGGTTTTTTTAAGAAGTCTGTAATCATAGGAACTGTTTCCTTTATAATTTAACCACACGGGAAGGATCGCTGAGTACCACTTCAGCTCCCGTTTCAGGCCAGATGCCATTTGTGTAAATGCAACTTTGCGTGCTGAAAGAATTACGTTGTGAAAATTCAAAGCAGCGGAGTTTTGGAAGTTTGGCCCAAGTTTGGCCCTACGTTTGAAGAATTTTCACCTGAATTAGCTCAGAATGACTCTGAAGCAGTTTGCTTTGGAATAGCAACCCTTGCCAAAGATGCCGAGGCTGACACACCTGCCCTGGGAAACGTCCCTCTTCTTCAAAAGGTCCCTTTTTGGTCCCCTGCCAGCAGCTTGAAGCCATCCAAGAGGGAGGGATGGGGCATGTCGGACACGGCTAGATCTGCAGCAGCGATGTCCTTGCAGCACTACGCGCGCATTAACGGCAAGATCTCCTGCCACCGTCTCGGGAACAAGTTGAAACGGAGACACCTTTGATGTCCCTGGTTCAAGAGATCTGACGTGTCACAGGTCACTCCTCAGGACTGCATGGGCAGAGGATCAAACCACCGGCTTACGCTGATGAAAGAGTGGAAAAGCACCTTGTTGCTTCCTGGCCACCTTGCAGGCAGCTGTATTAGAGCATGGGGATGGGGATCACAGGGGTTTGCCATGGGAAAGAGGACTGCAAGCGGCAGAAGAAAAGAAGCACCTCTTAGAGAGGAGTTTCTGCCCACCACAGCCCATCAGCTCAACGACCAAGGGCGCAAGAGAAAAAAGTTTTCAACAAGGCAACAACGACGCTGAGATCAGGATCTGCACCTTAAATACGACTTAAAGAGTTGAGCATTCATTGCAGTGGAGGCTATGAATTTCATGCTTTCTTTTAACGGGCGGCTAGTAAAAAATGAAGCCACTGTATTCTGTAAAAGCAATGCCAGACACAAATACTGTTTTCATGTAAAATCTTGGTGGCTTTTGCCAATGTAAGACAAGCTTCAGCCAGAGATGTTAGTTAAGGACATCTTAATGTTGTGTTCACCGTGCATTCTGCAGCCTAATTACACTGCCTTCATTATTAGTAATGTACAAACTGAGTAGTAATACATTAAGACAGTTTTCATTATTTTATGTTAGGTCTTTTGCAATCTAAGACAAAACCAGATGGATAAAAAGAAAAAAAAAAAATCCTGAGATGAGTAAAGCTTGTTAAGAACGCAAAAAAGAGAGATAAAGTATTTCAGAAAAAAAGACATTCCTCTAACTGCCATTATGCCAAAACTAATGGAGACTGACATCATTTGGAAGGGAAAAGGAAACAATTGGGGAATATTAATTGGGGCACACATTCATGATTTGCAATTCCTCTGTGTAGAAAGACAAAGAGGAAAAAAGTTGTTATATTCTCTCAGCCCCTGGCAGTCTGTGGCCAGAAAGGGAAGGTCATGCTTGAAAGAGGAGCCAGAGCTCCCCTGAAGTCGGCTGAAGCACATTTTCAAAGGGGGCACCACTGCACTGTTTTTGGGGGACGCGCTGTGTATTTGTAGCTTTTTCTTTTTTTTTTTTTTTAAGCTGGAAAATTAGGATATCTTGACTTCCTCCGGGCTACCTACCCCTGTGTTCACAACTTGCTCCTTTTACAAATGTACTTGCTTCTACCTGTTAACCTAGCCGCTAGAATATTATAAAATATATCAGAGTCCTAGAGCAAATGTCTTTTTAAACCATTGCAGAAAAGAATGGAGATGAGACAGGTATTTAAAAGGAAAACCTTACTCTTTTGCCTTTCACATAGTACATATATTCTCTTTCCCTAAAGCCATTTTTATGGAGATTTCTCATGCATGAATAAGGATTAACCACTAATTCACAGGCGGCGTGAAAAGTGTTATTTTAAGAAGAAACAAGAAAGATGGCCACTGGGCCCGAGTAAATCACAAGCCACTTGCATGGAGCTATCATTACTTTTTGCATAGTAGGAAACAGCAGCAAGAAATCCCGCTAACTGCTCTGCACGCCAGCCAGCCTCCCTTTGCTCCTCCAAACCCTCCCTGCCAAACCACGGCTTGCCGGACAGGAGTGCAAGCAGCGAGGCAATGGTGTTAAAACAAGGCACTACGTCAGCATGAAGAGATTTAGCGCTCCGACTGCATCACTCATTATTTTACCTTGCTTGATCACTTCGTGGTCTTGCTTACAAAAGCACCTTCAGTAACTGGAAGACGTTGCGTGCACTCTCAAGCCAAGAGGGATAATTTTGCAGATGGCTTGCCACAGACCCCTTTTATACGGGATATTTAAATGCTTATGATATGGGAGGAAAAATTCAAAGGAATTAGGCTCCTGAACACCTCGGGCTGCTCTGCCCTGGGAAGTCGGTGTGCCGGAGTGGAACAGTCCAGCTCTTCTTCAACATCTCCCCCATGTGGCACCAGTAATGTTCACAGTGCGCTTCATGTGGCGCGATTCATACTCAGCAATGAATAAGAGGGGTTGCCAGGGTTGCTGATAAGGGGGAAATGCTTTGCTGTAAATTCGCATCTTACTGGGCACCAACTTTCTTATGCATTAATTTGGTTTTAATTCACATGGTCCTTGCTCCTGGCTCCATCCCACGTGTCGTTCCAGGGTTCGGTGCTTTCCCCTTCCATAGAAATAATGTTGATATCTTTGAAAGAGGAGGTAATTTCTTTACGTGAGCTCTTTATTTACATGGGATACATATTCAGAGCCTCCACATTTAGGAGAGTAAGTGCTGCGTGCTTGAAATCTAATAAAGGTTTGAGTTGGGTGACCGAGCCGCAAATTATTGGATTTTCCATAAGAGCCAGCCTCCACACGCCAGAGTGGAGGTTAAGCACAAAGAGCAGGTCAAAAACTATCAGCATTTCAACAAAATAGTTAATTAAATTGAAATAGCGAAAGAAAAAAAATCGTGGTTTCCTTATAATGAAAATTTTTGTGTAACATTTAACTCGTAGAAAGAGTGGCTAATTCCACTTACGTTAATATTAAACTAGCATAGTTTTGCTTTTAGCTTAATCACTAAGCAACCAAGTTACCAGAAGAACGCAGGCTATCTGGCAATTATCACACAGACACATCTGGGGCTGAATTCTGACATTGCACCGTTAAAATCCATGGAGATTTTCCCAAGAGTCCCATGACGGGAGTGTCAAGGATATAAAAACTGACATATGATTACATGTTAATTGGTCCCAATCCCATTTGTGGTTCCAGTCCCACTTCAAAGCCTTTTAATTCATGGAAGAGTTGGGCAGAAATGATAGCACCAATTATTGCTAAGAGGTACCAAGGTGCATTACTTGCTATTTATTATTAACAGCATCTTTTAAAGCAATTTTCATCCTAAGGATCTCAAAGCTTTTACACATTAATTAATGAAGAGCTTCACACGATCACTGTGAAGTAGGCAAATTTTATTCCCAACTCACAGATAAATGAGGAAAATGGGAATTAAATTACACCCTTAAATTTACACAACGGATAAAAGACACCTTTTTCCAATAGGGAGAGCAGATCTTAAGTGATGACGGGGTCTTGCAACCAGTGAAGCCATCTTCTTGCTCGGAAAATTTGAGTCCAGAGAAAATCTACAGTTTGCCAAAGCTCTGTGCAAATGAAATCAGACAGAGCGTATTTAACATGGATGCTTTCACTAGAAAGCAGCTTAGCCTACGGCCTGGAAGGAGTTAAATTATAAAGGATTACAACATCTGGACAAGATCTGCTGCCAGGGTTAACTGAAATGGCTGTTTTGAATATTCTTGCCTCTTTTCAGTGGGAATAGCAAACCAGCATTCTCTTTCAAAAACCAGCTCTTCCATTTGAATTTGCTTTCCAAAACAAGACAGCTTTTGCTTGCAGAATTAGCTCCCTATCCAGCATCCGAGGCACGAATTCAGAGGAATAGCTTAATTTTTATCAAGCAAGCGCTTAAAGCAACTGTTGATATATGGGGAAAGAACTCAAACGCTCGCTCTATCTTGCGGAGCCATTAAATATTTATTAGTCTTTCCGAGACAAAAATACAAATGTAAAGCTTGGCTGGCTCGCGCCTCCCAGGTAGGCTCAACTTTGATGACCCCTGAGCTTTCAGGTTGGAGAGAAAGTTTGGAGCTGACTCGGGAGAAGTAATTGCTTCGTGATGGAGCTCCTGGGCTTCCCGGTGGCTTATTGCAGCGGCACAGTCCTGATGCAGCTTGCTTTGGGGGCTTAGCGGGGTTTTTTTTTCGCTTGTTTGTTAACTAGAAACGGAGCAGGAGACTCTTTCCAGGCAGAAGAAAACATACTGAGCATTTGGAGGGAATGAAACACCTTTTCCTGAGTCTTCGTGTCCTCGACTCGTGCAGAAAACGCTTCTCGAGCGCAGAGTGAAGCTGACCGGGATTTTCTGTTTCATTTGTTGGCTGCACAATTGGGGTTTTCTTTTCTTATTAACTGAAAATCTGCATTGCTGATAAAGTGCTGCGATAGCAGATACACTCTGGTCTCGCCTAATTGCTTCTTCTACATTTATGAAGATACTTTTCGTTTATCTCTCATGAACTCTAATTAAAGCTTGCAGAGGTTTTACACGCACACACACCCCCACTCATGAATATACATCACGTTTTTAAGTGACACAAAACTGTCGTCGTCTTTTCTTCGGCATTCAACAGGACTCTGCATTTGAAACGCCCTGTCCTGGACCACCTGCTCAGAGGTGCGAGGGCATTTTGTGAGTGAAGGAGTCAGAGAAATTGGAATTTTGGAGTTATCTGGGTATGAGTTCGATTTGCAATATCTACTATCTGCAGAGATCTGCCTGCAGAGATCTCAGCTTCTTTATGCATTTTCTCTTTTAATCAGTCTTGGTTCCCCTCTGACTTAAAGAAAGGTGTCTATCTTGTTTTTGCAAGTGCTATACCCTTTTATATATACACACATATATATATATTTCTCTCTCTCTCTGAAGCACAGTGCTGAGTTGCTGCTATACAACATCCAACTTCAGCCTCTCCACTGGCATGACCGTTGTCTCTAGCTGACCTCCACACCGTAATGAAAACATAAAAGTCAATACTAATTTATAAGCAATTAAATGAACAACAGACCTGTTGAGAATCTCACTCCTCTACCCTTTAAACATGAGGTTGTGCTCTCCTGTTCGTCCAAGTAATTTTTTTTTTTCCCGAGTCATCTTCTCTTGCAGGGTTGCAAGTATTGAAAACATTTCTGAGCTTTCAACCACAATATCAAACCTAACTCAGAATAATGAGCACTTTCCAGTACCAGAGGAGAGCAAAATAAGAAAGAGGGAGAATGCAATTGGAACCAACCCGATGCCGCTGTGCTGAACCGTCTTGTACCCAATGCTTTACCCATCAGCTCTGGTCTTACAGGGCTTGGGTGGTGGCAAATGTAATGCTGTTTTTCAGTACCATTACTTAGTGGTATAAATATTTTGTTGCAGCGATGGTAGGCAAGAGAATCCATCCTTTGCACGGCCCCAACTCAGGTTTGTCCCCCACCATGACAGAGTTTTCTATCCCTTCCTAAGTCGTGCTTCATTTCCAGAATCAGATCCTTTAAGCTGACCTTCCCCCTCCATCCCAATGCTCAGCCCTGCAATACGGTGACGGTCTCCTCCCTGCCTTGGAAATTGCTTTTTTCCACTGCCCCGGCACAGCTCTGTAGCAACAGAGCAAAGCGTATTGAGACCTGCAACACACACTGCACCACGTGGGCAAGGAGCAAATTGAGACGCAGCACCGCGATGGAGGGATGGCAGGAGCCCCAGCAACAACAAGCATCCACGCATGAGGAACCAGCTGAATTTAGATTCTCTTCATGATGCAGACAATCATGTTTTGTACGGATAAGGATTTAACACATTCAAGATGTCTTTTTCCAGTCCCAGGGGAGGACGGGAGCGGAGGCTGGCCAGGGTACAGCTGTAGCTAAATGACCACGGTGACCCTCAGATGACAACCTTGCCAAGCAATAACACTGAAAAATGTACAGCGACAACTATTCTTACTTGGCATCCAAGCATCAGGCTGATCACACGTATTGGTGTCAGACAGAGGAAAACGCTGGACAAACCTGCTCCTCCCGCGCCAGCCAAACGCCGAGAGCCCCATTGGTGCCATGGGGCCACTCCGGTGTGGGACATGGGGCGAAGGACAGACGGGTCTGTGATGGGTGCGCTCGACCCCTGACCAGACTGGCGGTGGTTTGGTGCAGGCTCTGGAAAGGGCAAAGGCCTGAGCCGTAAACTCCCCTACTTTCAATCTGTTCTCTGAAAACCCACAAAGGAGCAGAGTGACCCAGTGAGCATCGAGGCATATGAGCCTGGAACACCGATCATGTGATTAACGCATGAATAGCTGGTGGCTTTTCCAAGACTCATTTATCAAGGAACAAAGAAAGTTGTGGGTATGAGGAGTCTCATGCATGTCTTTTCCATCGCACGGAATTTGACTACGAGCCAATCACTTTATCCCATAAATATGACAGCCTAGGTGAGCCTCCTTCGAGCTCCCCCTGCTAGGCAGCGTGGCTGCGTGGCGGTGATCTCCCCTTGAGCTGGGACACCTCGCAAGGTCGCTCCTCGAGGCAGAGAGACCTTCTACCAGTGACAGATCTTTGGTAAGCAACTGATACCGCGCATAACCTTGTAGTACGGCAACTTTGATTTTGTCTTGGTAACTTTGCATGCTGAATTGATGCTAATGAAACACTGCATATACAATCCCTTAGACATAAACCGTTAATCAAGTCTAAGACTAGGTTTGGACCTAGCCACACCTAGACTCCTCTCTGAGGAGGAGTTTAGAAAGCAAGGGGGTCCACTCTGAACCTCGTGACTCAACGGGAGGGTCTTCCTTACCCTCTGTGTCTTTCTGTGAATCATTCTAACTCGAGTGTAACTCAATTTTCCTTTGTATGTTTCTTCCATGCAGTAATTAATAGAGTGAACCTTGCCATCGAACTTTGTTAGGTCGCACTTTTACAACATCATATTAAAACCCCTTTTGCTAATACCCTTGACGGTGATTCTTTAAGTGATCTAAATCACTCATTTCAGGACAGAGTCAAGAGTTGGAATTACAATAAGAAAAGGCTAAAACAGACCCTGAATCAGCCATGGCCATCTTGCCTAAAATATCAGGTCAGCACGGACTTGTTGCAAAGCAAATTTAAATAACTGAACATAAATTAAATTTAATACTCAGAGAAAAACTATCTTCAAATCTGGACTAACTTTTCCTCCGCTGGCAGAAGACACCTAAAATAGATTGGTTGGAACCATACAGTGCTTTTGGCCTCTTCGGTCATGCATCAGGAGTTGCACAAACCCCACCTTTTCCTCCATTTATACACAGTAAGGAAGTTTTCTCTGTCACTTAACTCAGTACTAACTAAATGGCATCACACATTTCGGAAAGTCTCTTCCTTACACTAAAAATGAAGGACAGAGAACGTCAGCCTACCCCCCCCCCCCCCCCCCCTCAATAAATACAGGTGGTTAAAACCAGGTGATGAATAATCAGTGAGCCCAAGGTATAACGTTCAAGAGGATCACAGCTCCTGCCAAGCCCACCATTTGTGGGTGACTAACGGCGTGCAGAGCGGTGCCGGTAAAGACAGCGGCATGCACGTTACAGCGCGCTTACTATTTTAAGGGTGTCTTTGATCTCCCCTCACTATACAGCACATCATTCTCCACGTCAATTGAACTAATAGAGGCAGTCCACAAATCAGTTTTTCCTCTCCCCAGCCATGAAGAGAGGCAGCGGGTTGTCAGGTACACGTTTAGGGACAGGCGCCGCAAACCGGGCTCGTGTAACGTATGCTAATGATGTCATTAGGCACAACACGGTCCTTGACGAAGCTTGCTAGGTTCTGCGTTTTATCTTCTCCTCCTTCAACAGAAGTGAGAGTCTTTTGTCCTCCCTTTCAGACTAGACCTAGAGGGATCATTAAAAGATGAGCTGCTGGCTTGGAAGTGGCTAAGAAGATTTCTTATGGAAATGGGATGGCAAGATTAACGTAAAAAATACAAAGTGTGGTGCAGCAAGTTTGTTTTTCAGGCTTTCCCCTAAATACATCCTGATTTTACCTGAAGACTTTTTCCAAGCTGAACCAACTCATGAATTGTGAACGCTGATATACATGAACGCCAATTTACAATTGCCTTTTGATAACATTCCTTAACAGAGAATTAACATCATATGTATTTCTGTGCCCTCCAAAACACACTGGTGTGGCGAGGATGCTTTCAGAACTCAAATAGTGTAAGTTTATTGAAACAAAGAACAAATCCTCCCTTCCCTTTTCTTCCTGTTGATGCTAATATGACCCACTCGCGAGAAAATGAAGGTCCTGGGGTTTTATTCCCTGAACTCAGCCTGCTAAAAGTTCTGAAGAGCAGATGGTGGAAAGCGTTTAACTAGCAAGCAAAATATTCCAACAACGTGGTCGGTTTTGTACAACAGACCTCTGTAGAAAATAAGAATTATTTTTAAAGGTCAGTTGATGAAATAGCACTGCTCTGCTACTAGTTCTGCAGCTATTATCACAGCCGTCTCAGTAACAGCCTGCCTCGGAAAGACGGCAGAGACTACTGAAGAAAAGATTGTAATATAAAAGAGCTCAAGAAATTATTTTTTTTTTTCCAGGTGAGAAAGGGAATGGAGGCTAATATAAAAAAAACAAAAATGAACAGCTGGTAGGACGTTGAATGGCTAAAAGTAAGTCATGCCAAGTAGGCTTTTCTTTTTTTCAAAACCTGAAAGACTCTCTCTCACATTAAATGATTTATTCGCAGGATCCCAGTGTCAAACTTAAAAAGCTTATAGCGGTGACAACTCAAATACTCAAATATTTTCCAAAGTAAAACAGGGCAAAATCCTCTACCCAGACTACTATCAACTTTCAGCAATATCTACAGACCTGTCTTCGTAAGCACTTGCTAAAGGTTTGTCCCACTAGTTAGTGAGAGCTGGAGCCATTTTATTCAGGTAAAGTGCTAGAACACCAGATTTTAAAGAGAAAAAAAAAGTTAATCAAAAGGTTTTTCCCCCTATTATTCTTGGGCAACAACCATACCATTTTGTTAACAACTTTGGCTAGAAGTACCACCAGGTTTATTTTCTTTCTTTACCTAAGAATGAAATCCCTCAGCAGAGAAGCAACTGAATATCTCTACAGCCTCACGCTCTCACGCCTAGTCAACAACTGAAATCCAATTAAATTTAAGCCGGGTGCTCCACAAGGTTACTAAGCTCATCTTGTTCTGAAGTTATCATCTGTAGTATGACTGCATCTGAAAAGTCCAGTCCGAACCAAGAGATTGTCTCTATGTCCATTTATCCCCTCTATAACAAGACCTGAGAGGGCCCTGACGATAATCACAGCACTGTTGGGGAAGGAACTGAATGAAAAGATGGTATTTCTCCCCAAGAACTTAAAATCCACTCGAAGTCAATTAAACACTTTATGGAAGTAACTAAATGCATTGAACTTCTGAAAGGCTGGCTTTTAAGGTCAGGCATCTGGAAAAAAGTCTTCTATTTTACATGCGTTCTTTCATGTAAGAGAGAATATTAACCCGCATCTAAGGGTGACGCTGGTGCCTGGGTGCGCTTTTGCAATTCATTAGACAAATTGCTTCGGCAAACTGCTAGATTAGAGCTGATGCACATGACTCAGCCCTTAGACGTTATGCACCTTCTGCTCCACGCCAGTTAAGTCTCTCACAATAGCAATTAGAAACAGAAAGTCAAGTAAAACAAAGCAAAACAAAAGTAATTTAGGCAAAGCTGGGGGGAGATTTGAAGTTTGAAGGTATAATGGATTCACATCATGTGTGTCTCAGAAGCAATAAATCCTGCTTAGGGAAACGTCTGAGGAAAAAACACTGCTAGGCTATAAAATTCCACCTCTGAGGATTATAAAACAACATGCACAGAGCAAACATCCTTTCCGAGCATAATAGGACTGTCAGAAATGATTGACAACAATGACCATCTATCATAGGCTGCTGTATCCCTGCGATAGCATCTTGCACGGGGCTGTCTGGCAGAAATGAAATTGTTTATTCGTTCCTATACTATGTGGAGGATGGAACATGTCATATAGAATAAATGCACCTTTTCTTTCCATCTGCTTTTATGCACCCGCATTATCTAAGTACACCTTTTAGTTCATGTAACACTATTTCAATTTCCTCTCGGATTTCTCCCCCCTTTCAGGTCAGCTATGCAGATGATGACTCGCTCAGCGCTGTTTAGGGGAACGTGATGTCTTTATACCTCCAGGCTGACATCAGGAAGCTGCTGCAAACCTGAAACAAGTATGAGAAACGAGCAATCTGGATGCAAAGCTCCAACCCTCACCCGGAGGGAGGGTGAGGCTCCCTTTCCAGAGCTCTGCCAGCTCGGCAGCAAGCGTGCCGGTCAGCGAGCGATCCCTCCGACGGGGTATTTTTGTGATGAGGAAATCCTATCCGGGGGTGTGTAATGGATGGAGACCACCGGGGTCAAGAGATCCCAGCAGACTGTAATGACTTTCATTAAACTGCTGTCTTCCCTGGGCAGAATTGAGCTGACAGCCTATTGCTGAGAGACTCCACACAGCTTATTACCTATCCCCACATGCAGTTTAATACCGCAGACGGGGCTGATGTACCGGCAGTCTCCTCTCGGCCAGCCCACACTGCAGCTCCCGGCACCGCGCTTACGCTCATCTTTGCCAATGCTACTTCAGTTGACATCAATGACATTTCTGTAGGCATTTCTGTAGGAGGAGTGCAAAATATGCAAGGTAATGCCCCATTCTCCATAGGAGAAAGCCCTGTCACATATGGGAGAGGAGATGATTTTTTTCCCCATTCAACAGCTGTTTCTCCATTCTGTTTACCAACACGTGACCTCCAGCACGGCAAATTTCTCCTATAAAGCCATAGTCACGACTGTCACAGTTGCTCGTACGCCAATATTGCAAAAACTGAGACATGAAAATCAGTGAAAGGTAGAGTAAATTGACAAAACAGATGGGGGAAAGAGGTTCTTCCAAGTAGCCAAGGGAGAAATAAATACGGTCTAATGAAGGGACCGGGCTGGCACTCAGGAGTGCGGAGTCCACATCCTGGCTATGAAAAAATACGGCTGTGAAACCCTGAACAAACTCCCCAGTGCCTCTGTCCTGTGGTTCCTCTTTTCCACACTGATAAGCATCCTTGCTATTTTGTCTTCTTGGTGGTACATTGCTGAGAGTGGGGACCTGCACCTCCACAGGCAGATGCACATGGTCCGTGGTGCAGCCTGGTCTAAAAACGCTCACAGAATTTTCCAAAGTGGAAAACAACATTTGATCGGTTTCGTGATTCATCTTAAGCCAAAAAAAATGACTCAAGATCAAAGTTAGATCCATGGTGGATCTGAAGCCTTTGCTTTGGCCATACCTCCTGGCCTGCCGGTGTCCAGGCAGAGTTACTAAAATTTGTACAATTTCTCTCCACACCAGAAAGGCAGCAGGCATGAGACAGCATCCCCACAGGCTGTGTTTTAAAAGCAGATTAATAGTGTCAGAGAAGTGAGAAATGCCCATTAACCATCCCCTCTGATCAGTCACTTCTGGTGGGTTAGCAGTCCAGCTAATTTCTACACAAAAATTCAAGCTGGATGTTCTCTCCTCAAATTATCTGCCAGCCAAAATCAGGTCCACACCAAGAGAGGAGGAAAGGGAGTAAAAGGACCAAACACTGGATTTCAGCTTATCTTTGCACAATCAATCTTGTTTAGGACTGCAGGGCTCCATCTTCCCATAAAAAACACTAGCTGGGAAGAAATGAGATCAGGTAAAGAAAGGAAAATAATTGCATAGGTGATAGTTTTTCCTCCTGTGTAATTAGAGCCATAGGGCACTCTGCAGTCAGGGTTAGTACATACTTTATATGCACACGCTGGCAGTGATATTCCTGTTCGGGTAGCTTGCTGCCAGCCTCATGTTTCTTTCATTCCTCTGAGGATTTATTTTATTGGGTTTTTTTGTACTTGATCTTGTCACCTGTTTAGTTCTACCCTTTTCCTCATCGCTACCACTTCCCACCTTGTCATCTTTCCAACTTGAAAATCCCAGGCAAAAAAACATCCTGTCCTTTCTGGGAAGAGATCCAGGTGCATCAGGAGGATGCAGGAGCACTTGACATTTCCCTATTGTTATTAGCATTTCCTTAATCAGTCACTCTGTCACAGGCAATGCTTAATATGCATTCAGAACAACTGATAAGTAGTAAAGCAATTCTCAGGTGCTAAAAAAAGAATTCCTGCACAAGGGGATTATCAATAGGTACCTTTTTGCCCCATATTTATTTTAATCTGCAACATGCAGATGCCTGTAAGCATCTGCCTACTCTCGTGCCCGATTTGCCAAAGGTATTCCCACCTGCAGCACAGGCTATGGGAGCAAATCCCAATGCACAATCTAACCCTTCATGCTCTCCATGACGTTGCAGCAGTGTCCCATCCGTTGGTTTGGGGTAAATAGTGGTGACTTGGCTAAAGACATACAGAAGTGACATGAACGCCATACTCAGAAACGAAATCCTGAGCACAGCTGTAATGGTTTGCTCGCTGTGCACTCCACGGCCTCCAAAGCCTGGATTGACTCCGCATGCAAAAATATCCGACATTAAAACGCACGTGTCAGTAATACCAGGGATTCCCAGGCCACTTCTCACATGCAGCGAGATCCCTACTAGCCAAAGCAGTTAGGACCAAAGGCTTTGAAAGTGAGAGGAGCAGATAAGATAACCGCCAGACTCCACACGGGAGAATATGGGAATAAAACACGAAAATGTGTAGCTTCCTCTGTTTACATTCTCCATTTAGGCACTTGTAAAATGCTGGCAGCAAGTCACAGGAACCGGGGCCCTGGGGACCAGCCGGTTAACGGCGCGCTGGGTAATTGCAGTAATACTATAGGCACCGACCCGTGTTGGTATTTGCAATGGCAACCCGGGCTTAGCATGGGATAGCAATCAGGAAAAGCCCTGAACAAGATTATTTTACTAATCCTTACAGGAATAATTTCCTCCTCTTTTATTTTCTTGTTAGGCTTCTAGCAAGAGGCGATGGGCACAAGCTGTAGTATGGGAAATACCAATAAGATGTTCAGAAAAACAAAAAAATCCCCTTGAGATCATCAAAGCGTGGAGCAGGGCCTGTGGGATCGCTACCCCCTGGAGAGCTTTGAAGTGCTCAGGACAGTCTCAGACCTGCTTTGCCAGATTTTAGGGCTTATTGGAGGAGAAAGGAGAGGAGACCACCCTATTTTCAAAACAACCCTCCAATACAAGCTGCCATTTTCCATCCAGGCTTTACAAAAAGAGACTAAAAGGGAATATAAAAAAATAAATATACTGAATATTTCAAAGGGTTTTCTTTTATAGGATGAAGGAAGCACACTGTAACGCAGTAAACCTACAGAGTGAGAGAATTTATGTCGAAGCAGCAAAGGCACAAAGAAACATCTGCACATCATTTCATGACTTTTAACCGGCATTTTAGAGCATGGCTAAACCAACAGCTCAGTTATGTGTCTGGCACTTCTAAAACTGGCATTCAGCACAGATACTTAGTGGCAAGATGATTTTCTTTTGCTAGGGCTGACGCTGGATTCCCATCAACGGGTATATCACTGCATTTGCTCCTGAAACTTCAGAGCAGTTTTCAACCCTAAGTCTGAGCTCCAGGCCCATCACAAGCTGCATGCTCTGTGCATCGAGATGTCCTTCCCGCAGCTGCAGATTTCAGAAGCCAAAGTCAGTTTTAAACAAGGGTCAGGGACTAACGTTTTCCACTGCTAAAACCGCCCGTAAAACTGACGTACTGCCTCTGGATCTGTGCAACGTGCCTTCCTTGTGTCCTAACAGATGGGAGTTTATTGATTTCCTACCTGCGCATCCATTAGGAGGTGCCTCATCAGCATCATGGCATTTTTCAGAGATTCCTTCTCGCTGGGCAAAAAGGCATCTTCGTCTTCGTCCAGCGTTTTTGATTTGTTGACGATAAAATGGGAGATCTGGTCGTTCAAGGAATGCAGCGACTCCACGGCTGCGGAGACAGAGAAGGAAAGCAAAACGGGAATGAAACCGTGCTGGAGGGAGCTGACACCATTTTCTCAGTTTGAAATGAGCTACAGAGCGCGCTCTCCTTTTCAAAAGTGTCGATGAAATTGTTCCCCATTACCTCCCTTGTCCTCTCTGCTGAGAGGGCCAGCAAAGGCATGGTAAAGACTGGTGACTACCATAAAATCAAATATTGATGGAGAACTGCAACAACAACAACAACAGGATGATGCGGTCTAAATTAACGCTATAGTGTTAATTTTTGGCTACTTCCAGGTATCACAGAACCATATCATATCAAGCAGATTCAGTCAGAATCGAAACACTGCAGTCTCACTGCTCCCTCCAATCAATCCACCTGCAGCCAATTTTCCTTACGCGATAAAGTTTTGCAGCACCAAAGTTGTATTTTTAATAGTAAATGCAGGTTGAAAAGTACTGAGCTATTGTTATAAGGATCAATAATTATAAATAACCTATAGGTATACATGCATCTATAGGTAAAAATTGGCTTTTTATTAGCTAGAGTAGGAGAGAGCAGGACCAACAACTAAAATATTGCTCATTTTCTTTCTTCCTGATTATCGGTATTTGAAACACTGTTAATCTTTTAAATTCTCCTCCATAGGGTCAAAACCCTATAAGGTATAAGTGGGATTCTGCTCCCAGTCCACACATCAGAAGTCTCCACCTTCATGGCTCACAGAAGTCCCCCAGCAATTTCACACACTTTATGATGCTGCAATTTATACAGGCTGTAATGACACAAACTAATGGCAAAACGTATTTCTGCGCCACGAAAAGCTTTGCATTTCGACAGATTTGAAAAGTCTGCGATGCAGTTTGCTTTTAAACCATCGCAAGTTTTGAGTTTTCATTTTTACTGTGGGCTGATTAAATAAATGAGGCTCAAATAATTCTTCAGCGTATTTTCTTTCTGCAGGTGGTTCACGCAGTGAAACCCTTTGATACGCTTGCGGCTCAGAGTAACACATCACTGTCACACGCCGAACTGTGCTTCAGCGGTACACATTGCAAATGCTGATTTGCTCAGGCTGTTTATGAATAAGGCAATGTGTTATTCAGGACTCTCTGACAAACCCATTTTAAGAACATGAGGCAATTGAAATATACTCGACCTAGTTCTGTCCAAAGAAGATCTTACCACAAAATTCAAAGTAGCAAAGATTAGCCAGAAACCATACTCATTAAGGAGCAAATCTTTCCCAGACAAAAGGTCCATAACAAATAACAGGTATGTCTCCAAAATGCAGGAGTGAAAGAACAGAATCCTCCTTACTGAGAGCGTTTGTTCTTGATTAAAGAAAAGAAAATAAAATCTGTGCCTTACAAAGCCTTGGGGAGAGTCTGAGGGGATTGGGAGGATTCCCCAGTTCGGGGTATTCATGTACCTCACCGCTAATAGAAAAGGTATTTGAGGCTGACCATGACGGATGGGTCCGTTTTAAACCATACCGTAAATTGTATTCAAGATAAGGGCTTTGGAATAACTAATTGAACCAGTTCCAGCTTTCACAAGCATGCAACAGCACGGGGCTCGGGGCGTCAGTGGGTCACGCACGGGCACTGCGCTCGCTGGAAAAGCATCGAGGCTGCAGCCCGGCAGCCTGGACAGCAGGACGGCCGCTCAGCTCGTTTCCCTGAACCACGCAAATACCGGGATTTCAGCTTTGCAAATCGCTCCACCGAGCAGAACGGAGGCTTGCTCCCTCCATACCAAAGCAACTGAGTCCTGCATCCTTGGCACCTTCAAGTTACAGCAAATCAACATAATGACAGGTATTCCACTGGGGTGGATAGTATATTAAGCTGGTCATGCAACGGACCAGCAGCTTCTCTCGTGATTAAAATTTAAGTAATACGTGACCATCAGCACACTTGGGAACTTTCTCCCCATCACAGTTTCTCTTCCCTCTGCACAACACAGTTTATCATGTATATTATGTGAAATCTGGGCCTTCTTCCATCACACTCTGTCCTGGTCATTGCCAGAAAGAGATGTGAGGGCTTTGACGCATCTCATGCCGCCCTTCCTCTGCACCGCAGCGATTACAGACTGGGTGCCTAAAAGCTGCATTTTCCTCCCACAATCTCCCCCCACAATTTACAATTATATTTCTTTCCTGCTTTGCTACTCTGAGGTTAAACTGGACAAGATCAAGAGCTGTTACCGACAATTCTGTAAGGTCTGTTTTCATTTAGTTCAGTATGTCGATACCTCATTTACAGCTGAACTGAATAAGAAGATGAAGGAGCCTCAAGAAACGCTGCCCCCGGCCAAAACATTTCAGTGCTTCTCTCCAGAGCAAAACTTACTGATAACACGTAGACAAAAGTCACCTGCACCACAAATCCTCCCTCGCCTTTTTAGCCGGCAGGACCCGGCCGCGGGGGACTGAGCCTCCCGGGCAGCAGACCCACCGTCAAACCCCGCTTTGACCGCAGAGGCATGAACCGTCCGCAGAGATGGAGGCTGAAGTGGATTTGGGGGGTGTTCGCTTATTGCTAACAAATGCATAAAACTGCAACGTGGGCGCGCAAATTGTTCGGTGAGGTCCTCGCGTTGACCAGTGATTTCTGGTATCCTCCTACCCGTATTTTGACAACGCGCATGTCCTGCACCAATGCCAGGGACAACATTTTTAGTCTTCTGCCCACAGTCCTCTGGAAAGCCTCTGTATCCATTTCCCATACTCAGCCATCTAAAAGTTTAAGCACTTTCTCTTTTCCGAGGCCCATTACCATGGCTTTGTTCACACCATTATAAATCAGGTTCTGTCAGCATTTCTATTATAAATCTCTGCAAGTCAGGCAGAAGGATTCATTCTAGCAAAGAGTGCGGTGCTGATGTGATTTATTTTTTTTTTCCCCTCTAACGAAAATGGGGAAGTGAGGAACTAAAAGCCGCACAGAGCTTTTGCCTTCTTAGAGAAGTTGGGTTTATTTCTTGACAGGAAGAAAATCAGGGCTTAGCATTCCTCCATTCACAGGCACACAAGGGTTTCTCCAGCACCATATCACTCTCCAAACACAGTTTTACCAAAAATTTGATGGCTTGCAAGCAAAAGCTTACACCTGTCTTGACTACATAATAATTTTACTTATGGGTGGGACTTACGTATGTCACACACCATTGTACATCACAACCCAGGCCAGCATCGTGCTTGTAAACCAAACATCTCCTTCTCGTGGGGCAATGCACGTGAAGGCGGAGGTACCTCAGAGCGATGCTCTGCTGTGGACGCCGGGTTTTGGGGAGCAGCATGGCACACAGGTGCGATGGAAACCACAGGTAGCTAAGTTTCTCCAAGTCACCATGAAGCAATCACTTTATAATCATATATCCTCACACCAACCAACACTCAAAAGCCCCAGGAAGCTGTAGGTTTTTCACACAGAATAACAGCAGGTATACGGCTGCACGCAGGCAGCAGCAGGTTTGATTTTCTTATTGCTCCCAGGCTGCACTAGCATCTCTATCAGACACGTCAGTCCTGAAAGCCATCTTCCCAGCGCTAATGCATGAGTATTGATTCATGCCATCCTTTCTGACCAATGAAGAATTGAGGACAGATCATTTTTTTTTATACTCCGAAGTTTTGGCTTGAGCCATAAGCCCGCATCTGCTTTTAGTAATATGAATGTATACCAGAGTTATCCTCCTTGAGCTAATGGCTTCCTTCCAGATTTACGCTGACCGTGACCAGAAACTGGTACGTGGAGCAGTTCTCCCAGGCTTTATGATTTTAAAGTAATTCAAAACAAACAAAATTATATTACCCTAAGTTATTCTAACCTCCTTATCTGAAGCAATATCTCTATATTCTCTGATACTTCTTCTCCTACCCTTTGGGAATTTTTGCGGTGTTTGAGCACTCTGTGGCACATCAAGCTCTGGGGGGCAAACGCTTCTCTCATTTGTCATTCTCTAGGTTTAGAGAGATGCCAGAGCAATCAGAAGAAATATTTGCCAGTAAGAATGGGGAAAAAGCAGATCAGTATTTGACTCGCGCTGATTTTTATAAGCATCTGCCGTAGCGCTATGTTTAAATTCTGCTTAGCAAAACAAACCTTTTTCCATGCAGACAATGAAAAGTGTATTTGAAAATAAAATCGTCTGAATCTTCCCCATGAAAGTAAAACATGGATTTCCGAGCCTCCGGCCTACACACAAAGTTAAAACAAAGGAAGCCTAAAAAACCAAACAATTTCTGGCACCGGTTTTCTGGATGTCCTGTGTCAGTCTGCAACGCAACTTCCAAAGGGCCCTTCTCATAAGCAGAAGATATTTGATATTTCTCATTTAAATCAAGAGGAACTTCCTGCCTTGTGCCCACTAAAAATCTAAGCAAGAAGGATAATGAGGCGAACCCTCCATCCCTCTCAACGTTAAGCCTTAGACATTTCTGCTGAGCAACACTTGAACTATAAACACAGATATGTTCAGCTCAGATTAAAAGATACTTCTTGATCCCCTAAGAAACAAAAAAAGGAAAGAAAAGAAGAAAAAAAAAAGAAAAAAAATAACGACAACAATTTTCCCTTGCTGTATCAGTCTTCTTGGCTTCAGGTTGATAACACATCAGTAATGCTGCAAGAAAGACAACCGGCTAAGTAAAAGTTACAGCTATCAAAGCCCCGTTGGCTTCCCAGCTTTTCCCGTTCCAATTTCACCATTTCCTCGCTGCGAGGAACAATTTCGAGAAGCGAAGAAACCATAACAATCCTCCATTAGTGCTTTGACATCACCTCGAGAAGGGAGAAAATTATATATTTCAGAAACAGTGGTTTGCGCTGCTGCTATCAGAGATGATGTGCCATGTTGGGGGTTTTTTTCAGGCGAGGAACATTTGCCACCCCAGAAGCAAGAACGGGTCAACAAAGTTGGTTTTTTTTGCAGGGCGCTTCGGGGTGTGAATCATCAGAGACTGTAGGATGTGAAGGGCAGAAAGGAAATTGCTTTCTGTCGGAGACAAAGGAAAAAAATATACTCACACCAAAGACTACTTCAAGGAAGAGGCTGAAGCAATAAAGTCATTCCAGAAGACCCCATATGACGACAAAATTTTCCCTTGCTGTATCAGTCTTCTTGGCTTCAGGTTGATAACACATCAGTAATGCTGCAAGAAAGACAACCGGCTAAGTAAAAGTTACAGCTATCAAAGCCCCGTTGGCTTCCCAGCTTTTCCCGTTCCAATTTCACCATTTCCTCGCTGCGAGGAACAATTTCGAGAAGCGAAGAAACCATAACAATCCTCCATTAGTGCTTTGACATCACCTCGAGAAGGGAGAAAATTATATATTTCAGAAACAGTGGTTTGCGCTGCTGCTATCAGAGATGATGTGCCATGTTGGGGGTTTTTTTCAGGCGAGGAACATTTGCCACCCCAGAAGCAAGAACGGGTCAACAAAGTTGGTTTTTTTTGCAGGGCGCTTCGGGGTGTGAATCATCAGAGACTGTAGGATGTGAAGGGCAGAAAGGAAATTGCTTTCTGTCGGAGACAAAGGAAAAAAATATACTCACACCAAAGACTACTTCAAGGAAGAGGCTGAAGCAATAAAGTCATTCCAGAAGACCCCATTTTATACACTCCAGCTACTGCCCAGATGAGTACAAAATGAAATAAACTGTAGATAATATATCCTGAGATCTACTGACAAAAGCCAGCGGAGTCTAAAATTAATTCTCGCTAGCAGGAGTGACTAAATGAAAGAGGACGGACACTATCATAATTTTATCAAGGGATGTGGTATAAGGATTCCTGGGCTCATCGGCTGACTGCTGCAAAAAATTAGAGAAGACATTTAAGTCGGACTTCTCTGTAAGCAGTCAGCCCTTGCCACCACGACTGGAGGTTTGCTCCCACAGAGAGAAAAACCAAAAAGCCACACTGTGTGCACAGATCCTTTGAAAATCCGTCCCAGCCGAGCGCGGAGCAGTCTTTAGAGCTCCGGGCTGCCAGGGAAACCTCGCCTGCTAATGAGTGTTTCTGACTATCCAGCAAAAGGCAATGATGTGTGTGGGCAAAATTGTGCAATTCATTATTGCTTAATATTACCAAACAGCTTCTCGAATAACATCTACGGGTGTTGTTTTTGCAGAGAGGGAAAAAAAATATATATATATTCAAAGCGCTTCAGGCCTTTCCTTTACGAGCTCTCCCCATTTCATCTGCCCTACCACACCAGGGTCAGCCACAGGTTTCTGTAACGCCCAGGGCCCCCAAAGCACCTGGCTGCCTTTCAGCAGAGGATTTCAGCATCTCCCACATTATAAGCCCCAGCTGATACCTCTTTTTGAAGAGCCGCTAAAACTGATTTGCTCAGCCGATTGACTAAATTCCTTAATTATTTTTTTTTTAAATAACCGAATAACAACCTTCTGTGCAACTTCACTCCCAAGAACAACGGCCCTACTCACAATGAGGATGCTCTCCAAATGCACTCACTTTTCACCAAAACAGTACACGGAAAATCCAGGCCGTTGCTGCTCCGAGGTCTCATTTCCCCGGCCGTTTGGCCGCAACCCTTACGAGATGCTCTCAGCAATGAGCCAGGTGATACCAAGAGACACACCGGAGAGCACCGAGCCGAGGCTCCCCCTTCTGACGCTCGGGCAACCCGCAGATTTGGGGCATTAATGGCATGGAGACACTGACTGCATGCAGATCAGCAGCATGTTTTCTCCTTCCTCTAAATCCCGGCCACTTCCCAAATACTCCCTCATCGCCCCGGCAATGGCTGCTTCTCTCTGCACAGGTTTTGGGAGAAATTCAGAGTGTTCTTGTGAAAGCTCCAAATCCTGACGTTGGGACCGATATACAGCCAGCCCTGCGGGTGTAAGCTTGGAAATTCAAGGCAGTTCAGGGTTATGGCATGTAGACACATACGATGTATAAAAAGATGATCTTTATAGAGCTAAATTATAAATAATGCCCATCCTTATTTATATTACTGAGGTTGGCTGATGGGTCCTTTGCTGGGTCCAAAAAAAAAAAAGAAAGGACATGCAAGACATGCAACAGTTCATTTTTGCCTGATTAATGATTCTGATTAGAAAGCCTTTCCCACTGTAGCATTTGCTAATTGCATTTGGACACATCAATTTATTCACTTAGCAGTAGAAGAAATCTCCCGTTGTAAAAGCCACACTCGTGAAAATCGTTCCCCCCTCTCTCGTACCAGTATTGCACTGGCTTAACACCTCTCTCTTCCAACGAGATGAGAAGCTGATCTGCAAAGCCCACGACCATCGGGATCACGAGGCAGCAGCTCTGTCTGAGCAGAGTAAGCCCATTTTCCTTTACCCAAGCTGTCCCGCGTCTTTGCAGTTGGAAAATACACCTTGCAGCCTCTGCCCCATCCGTTCGCTCGTGCCAGTCGCCGTTTACACGACACAACCTTGGACTCTTGCCCGCCTGCAGAAACATGGGGAAGATCTAGATCTGAAACACTCCATAAAAATTTTCTCCTGTTACTGGCAAGAGACCTACAGCTTTTTCTTTCCTTTGTGGTCTTTAACTTGTTTCAAAGGAGGCATTCAATGAGTCCCCTCGCAGGAATAATTTACCACACCATTAACTGAAGAAAAAATATCTGGTGTCTGCATTAGGGGCTCAATCACCTTTCAGAGAAACACTGTGAAGAACTCATTACAGTAATTACTAACGAGCTGGCCTCTTTGGGCTGTAAATGTTTTGTGTGTAAGTGGCAAAGAGCTGCATTCAGAGCTTCCCAGATGCAAAAGAAAGCCATCAGACCAATAAATGGCCCTATAGTTCCTGAGGAAAACATGCTCAGAAATGAAGCTGGTCATTTTTTCAGCTTATTAGTTTCTTCTCACAAATCTGACCTTTTTGGAAATGAAAAGATGACATCAAGAAGTGGAGCTCTGTGGAGTCGTGGCAGCTCTTTAATAAGTGTAAAAAGATTTTCATTGACACCTGGTTTTTTTAATGGTGCAGAAGCTTCTTTCAAAGTTGAATTTTTAACTATTTCAATTAAAATGTCAATTTTAAACTGTCCTTAGAAACATGGATCTGTTTCAAATCCAGCAACACAGAAACAAATTTTGTAATTTCTCATTACACTCCCCCTCCACCGAAAAGCATATATGTTAGTAGAGAGTAGAAAAAGGATGGGAGTTTCAGAACCACGCTGCAAGGGCGGATGTCCATATTCTCTTTGGAGAAACCACCTGTTGCTCAACATGTCCAGAGATTACGTATCCAAGGAAGTCCTGCGCTGAGCAGGGAAAGAAGAGCTGTTGTATTTTGCTGTGTCTTTCTGGGTTTTTTTTTTATCAGCCCTTTGGAAAGGACTTTTCTTCTCTGCCTCAGTTTCTTCATCTGTAAATTATAGCTAATGCCTCTCAGTAGTGAGCTGAAGTTATCTAGAGTTTGGCCAAAATTCTAAAAATTAAAAGGCTCGGTGCTTACTCTAGCTAAAATACTGCCAGGGGTCATTTAGAAAATAAACAATATGCTTCTCTTTGGGTAATAGTCTCGCTAGAGCTACGAGAATATCAGCGAGCTGAAGAAGTGCTCCCATGCCTAAACATTTCCCTATTCCTCCCCCCCCCAGGCTGTATTAGTTAGACTAATAAATAATATTACCACTCACCCTAAAAGAAAAACCCAAAATGAAAATAAATTTCTCTGCTATGTTTATGCTTACGACGGGGAGACTGAGTCAGAGCACAGAATACAGCAGCCAGCAATGGGGTCCTGCTGCTTTTGGTAGCACTTTGAGCCAAAAGAGCTCACGACTCCTCCAGCAAACGGGACTCCAAACTTTGATGGCTGGACTATTGTTGTTTACAGAAATACTTGAGATGTTTCATTCCCCAGAGAGCTACAAATGGCCAGCCCAGGAACAACGTCAAACTTTGAGAAATACGGAAGGCACGGCGCCAAACCGGTAAATCTAACTTCTGCAAGAGAAACTCAGTTTAAATTTGCCAAGAACCAAAAAAACCTTCGCAAAGACGGACAAGGCATGGTGGCACCCAGCTTTACAGCTGCTGCCTTCTTGTTTCTATTGGGTAATCATTTATTTGCCGCCTCTTTAGCTAACTGTGCAACTATTATATTTCATAAACAATAGCTACTTTATTTAGACAAAAAGGAAGCGAACAACAGAAATTACGTATGCCAACACAAAGACAGCATGGGCCAGATATCCAGCTGCTGCAAATTGACTTCAGAGGAGCGGTGCCCATCTGTGCTTGCACACGGGCAGTGGTATGGTGTTGCTGGGCTTTGGATGGAGTACAGGAGGACTGGTTCCTTCTTTGCCCAAAATTGGCTCCAGGATCTTGGATGGGTCACCTAAACCCTTAGCGCTTCAGCTTCCCACCCGTAAATCCAAGTTCTGTAGCCCACAGAAACATCATAAACCACAAACGCGAGATGCCACCACTGGTGAGGGCCTCGTTTGGCTTTTCCCTGTTATTCAACTACAAATTAGGAATTGTTCTGGTTTAACAAGCAGCTCCTGGTGCAAACAGGATGCTCCGTCTCCTCGGTGTCAAAGGTGGAAGAAAACACTTCCTGAAGGGAGTTTAACAAATCGCAGGCTTTTCTGGGTTTTGAATGAACTGAAATTGTTAGAAGGCAACTGAGCTTGATTTGTTTCCCACCAAACATCTGGAAGAGTGTGAAGCAGAGTTACGTGTTGTTGTGAGTATTGAGAGACTAATGAATATTGTCTTGCCAATCTGCTGGGGACGCAATAACCAGAGAGGGTTACCAGAAAACCCAAAACTGGCTTAAAAAACAAGATGTAGAAACTAAACAAACTGAGTTTGTTCACATCAGCTCTTGAGATCTTTGTTTCGCCCTTAAGATTGCACTTCTCTTAACCAGAAAGGTTAGAATCTTTAAAAAAAAAAAAAAAAAAAAAACCAAAACCAAAAAATTTGTCA
>NW_008794443.1:1871284-1920513 GCF_000699145.1 Aptenodytes forsteri
ACCAAACCAAAACCAACAAATTAAAAAAAAAAAAAAAAACCAAACCAAAACCAACAAATTTGTCACATAAGAAAAATGTCAACAATTATGAGACTTGCAATAAAGTCGTGAAAACTGGCAGCCTGCAAATCTCTCCTTGAATGTGTCTGTGTTTGCTGTTTGTAGCTGAAAGAAGGGATGGAGGATGCTGTTAAAGCAAGTATTTAAATTTCCTTGGGAGCCGCCTTCTTGAGCAGCTCTGCTACTTAAAATTGTAAGATGTGACACTAACAAAACGCTGGGCTTAGCAATTCTATCTTAAAAAGAACCTGTAGTGGCAGAGCATTATAAAAAGCTAAAATTCAAACACTGGAAACATACAGGTTGATAAACCTCGGCTGAGCACAGCGGATCAGAGGGTCAAGTTTTATCAAGCACTTGCACAAAACCAGCTGTCTCGGGGAGCCTGGGAGGGGGATTTGGTTCCCGCTGCAGATAAAGGTGACACTGAGGACCACACCAGATGCTGCATCTGCACTGATACTGTCAGCGGAGCCACCCACTGTCAGTTCCTGCCTGTAAATTGTTTTACTCCTGCATTTCCTTCTCATCCAAGACCCATCATCCACAATGTGCAGAAGTAGTATTACCTCATTTTGCGGCCTGAGAAATCCAGACTTTTTTTATTCATTTAAACTATTCAAACCACGGGAGAATGTCATCTGTGGATGTACAATGCCATGGATATTTTGGCTTATTTGTAATTTATGCAATTTTGACGTTACTGTGTCAATTACTGCCCAATTCTGACTTGTACCAGTTATTACATTCAATATCACCAACACTATTTATGTGGAATAAAAATAAGCATCTAGAAATATATTCATGCAATTGAAGTTAAAATGAGACTATATTCAGCATTTAATAACCCTGACACGATTACATCTTTGGAGCAAAATCTTCACATTCAAGACACTTCTTCAGTATGTCATTTATTTTTATGGGCACAGAATTGAATAAACTCCTCCTAAAATAAAGCAGATTTTTCAGACCAGTATTTAAACTTGTTATTTCTGTTAACTATGTCCATAAAACGCAGGAAGAGAGTATTCTTTGTAAAGAATATGATCCTGTGATCAACTATGTCTGTATCCACAGCTTGAAATTTAACTTTCCCTACAAGTAAGAGCAAGTAACTCAAGCAGCAGTTTTAGAACATCTTTCATGTTTCTATTTCTTCAGTATAACAGTGCGCTGGCCTTTTCCCAAGCGGTCAGAAAAACTGACGGGTTTGACTTTCCAGAAAATGGGATTTAATTGTCTTTATGATAAATGGGAAATACAAGCTGCAGTGAAGGAAATTACTCTTTCTATACTCCTTCACAAGAAGTACTGCAACGCAAGTCTTGCTCTAGGTTCAGGAGAGGCTCGTGCTTCACAGCCAAAATAAAGATACCTGAAGCTCCCGTGTACTTCAGAGTGGACGAGGGATGACTCCGAGGCAGCTGCCCAGATCACGGGCAAATTGCTCTGCCTTTTCTCATCTTAACTAACGAGAAATTTTGGAATAGCTCCTGCCATGGTCAGAGGTAAAAAGGGATGGCAGGAGATGTGCCGAACTCTTCTTGGGTTTGTTTTTTTTTCTTCCTACAGAAATGCTTATTTCACTGGGGGAAAAAAGAAATCTAATTTTGAAAGGCATGTCAATTGTGAAGCTTCATTTAGAAAACACACAAATCTTGATGATGTTCAAGCATAACCTCCTCTTGTGTTCAGGATGGCATTTTAACAGAATTTCAGAGGCATTTTCCATTTCTTTTCAGTAATGTTATTTTCATTCTACCTGAGCACAATCATTTGTCAAAATTATGACATTTTCAGCAAAAAGAGAACAAGTAGAGCATTCAGCACTAATTACATAGTATTCAAATGGTTGTCTCAGCTGGAATCATTATTTTTTATTTATTAGGTCTTCTAGATGCTCCTACTAAGGTGCTTTTACCTCTGTTGAATCGGTGGGATTTTCAGCAGGGAGGGAGCACCTCGTAACTTTTTTTCATGTAGTAAAGCCTCAGTGCATTTTTCTTGTTGATGATCAGGGGGAAAATAATTTGTTTCTAAATTTCCCTAACTGCAGAAGACAATGCCTTCTTTGTTTTGACTTTCCTAGGTTTTGTGATTTAGCTTTGAACCTTGACTTCATGGCCGACCTCACATTTTAGATATAAATTACTCACGCTGCATTTGTAAACATTCGCTGGTGGCATTTATTTCAGCAATAGGAAAGCAGGAAAAAAAACAAATATCCCTGTAGACAGAGATAACACATTGCATTAACCTCCTTTCCTCACTTTCATCTGCAGCCTTTGTAGCAAGATTGTTTGGCAAGGCAATGAAATTAAACTTTAATAAAGGACAAGAGGAGTAACTGTCATCCGGTATGAAACTGGGGAAGCAGCATTTTGCAAGCAAGGCTTGGAAGGACTGGGATTTTCCATCAGTCGTGTTCCTGTGCCAAGTCCAAGCAAGCAGCTCGGACTGCAGCCAGGCACTTGGAGAGATGAGATCATTGCAATACCCCAGCAGTGTGTGAAGCAGGTAAAACCAGAACAGCAGCAGAGCAGGAAAGAAAGAAAAACGCCTTCCCCTCCTCCGTAACACAGAATATTAGGTAAATAGAAAAGGTTTTGATTAAAATGTTCAAAACCCCTGAAGTGACTCAGAGACTCATTTCATTTTCAAACACGCCCACGGTTCTTTGGCTCCTGAGTCTTGGAGCAACTGTGGCACTTTGGCATTTAACTTGCTTTTGAGGTTGGAGCTCCCTCGATGGGTGGGAGATGCCTCAAGAGGAGAGGCCTGGAAGCACATTTACTTGCTGCCTGAGCTGCAAATGCAATCAGGGCAGACACATCCTACCTAAACTGGATATCACCTGCAAAATCCACCTGAGATCCTCAGTGGATGGGGGCGGGGGTAGCATTATCTGAACCTTATGCTACCATGACCACTCTGCCCTGGTAGCCCATCTACCCTGCAAAACCCTTGGAGCTGACGGACACATCCTACAGTCTCACTTTTTGGATGCCAAGCAGCTCCAGCTCCCACTGTCTTTTCCCTGTGTGAGACTCTCTTTCAGCTGGCGGTGAGAATGACTTTGAGTTTCTGAGAGCCTTTCATCTTCCTGAGGCTCCCGAACATGCTTAAACAACAACATTAACATTAAAAGTTAATTCGCCCTGTTAATAACCCAACCCATCGCTCTGTGTTCTCCCCTGGAAGCTGCTTAAGGGAACAACCATTCTCTTTGGCACAAGCATTTTGACAGATGAAGGGAAAGCATTTCATTTTGACACTTGATTGACAGAAAGTGTCCCTGTTAATTACAACCAAAAAGACAGAAAGAGAGGAAAACGATAATACAGCTCCATAAACTAATTTTGGCGTCATATTTAGGGGGTTCTTAGAAGACAGGGAGGGTGAATTAAGACCACACAGTGCAAAAGGTTTATTTACTCTATTTCTTACAAAGTCAGGGCGAGATCAGCACCAAACCTGCTAGAGTTCAATAGCAATGTAAAATATTATATGCTCGGACTTCTGCAAATAAGAAACAACCTCCCAAATAGCTCCAGCTGCGTAGAGACCACCTCTACTTTCACCAGAGTAACTTCAAGGTCTTTGGTGGACTTCACCCTTATCTATGCCGGTGTAACGCAGAACGACGTGTCTCCCCTCTGCATTGCTTTTTCTCAACGTCTCGCAATGATTTCAGGCTCGCAGAAGGCCAACCTGACAAGGGTTGAGTCAGCAACGGCTGGGCGAAGCGCTGGGCTCCAGATACCCGCGGGGCTGCTCTGCCAGCTTGGGGAAGGGAAAAGCGCTGGAAAACCCTTGCATAAAAGGGACCCCTGGTCTTTTGAAACCCCCTCCTCTTCTCCAGCTTCCAGCGTTTCCCTTCCACCCACGTATCAGAAATCACAGACAGAAAGGGAGAGCCAGAGGAACCACGTTGCTTGCCCGGTGTCAACTGGCACACCCAGAGCAGAGACTGGGACAAAACCCATCCCTCCAAATGAAGTCTTGCGAAGCCTATAAGGACTCAGTGCAGGTTTCCTGGCCTCTCCCATACAAATCTCAGACCAACAGACGGTGGTGGCTCAAGGACACTCCCGCAGCACAGGCCTCTGGTTTCATTCCCATGGATTTCTGCACCCCATTAAAAAGAAAACGACCCCAAACCTATTTTCTGCCTCCCCTCCGAGGCAGCATTCCCTCACCTGAACATCTCTCTCTGCTTTTCTTTCCAGGTTTGCCATGGCAACAAGAAAACTGCATATTACCAGTGTAAAACGGATGGGTTATGCTTTTAAAATTGTCCGTCTGTCTCTGGCCGGGTTACGACATCTCCTAGCTACAAGACGTGCAAGACCGGCAATACGCTCGCTGCCATGAAAAGCTGCAGCACTGTAAATCCCAGACAGTAAATACATAATCGGCTGCAGGCACATGCAAAGGGCAGGCAAGAGTTTCAGGACTTCAGAAACCAAGAGGTAATGTGATTAGAAAAGAGGGGACATTGTCTTCCTATTTCATTTTGTCGTGGGCACTGCAGGGCTGAGCTGGGCAAGCTGCGAGCGAAGCACACCCTCCTCTGGACAAGCCGGAGAGGCTGAAACGTGAGCGTTTCCATCGGGGAGGCACTCGCCAAACTGCAAAAGGACATTACAGCGGCAAGGCAGGGTTTCTTAGCAACAGCATCGCATACAGGTCCATTAACTCCAAATTCCTCCGTGAGTAAATCCTGAGCTAGGAAAATCTTCAGACGCTTATTGATAGCGTGAGCTAAAGCATGTGTTTTGTTCAGTCAGTTTTTCAGGGGCAAATAAAAGGTAGCCAGTGAAAAGCAAAGACCAGCAATGACTTGCATTTTGGGGAGGACTCTCTGGACACCTTAGAAGTGGTGGACTCGCAGCTGGCTCATAATTAGGTTATGGTGAGCTGCCACAGTGGGTCTCTACAAAAGCCTCAGCTGTAGGAATTGCTCCCGCAATTCTGCTGGAGGATTGCTTTGGCTAAGAAGGCAACTGAAAAGCAGCTCATAAAACACAACAAAGAAACACGTAGAGAGAATCGGGGGGAAAGAAGCGATTCACATATTATAGCAATTTGATTTTTCCCCTCGCAGAGTGCTTTGTATTTGTGGGACTCTGTTGACTCATTTCATTGGTGTTACTCCCGATTTACTGGATGGAGCAGCAGACCGAACAACAGCGAGACCAGACGAGGTGGCCAGGAGGCTCCTCCTCCTCCCTTTTAACCACCATTTGCAATATTTCTATTCTGATTGCAGCTGACAGCAACTGTGACTTTATTTCACGCCTAAGAAGCTCTTTATTTTCTCAGAGCCCCTCTCTTGGAAACATGCAACGGTTTGAACAGCTCCGCTTTGGTGTTGGGGAAGCTACATCTTAAATGCAGCTGAGCACAGACTGAAAATGCTATCGTGAGAATCAAAGTGTGTATTTTAACCACATTTCAAAGATGATTTTAAGACGCTCTCAGAGAGGTGGGAGACGGATGCTGTTTGAACCATCACAGTGTTTGAATGCGTGGAGTTGGCAATGCTGCACTTACACATACAGCATAAACACACACAGGTTATCTGTATGCAATATTTTCAACATTATATTTTAACAGTCTACCCAGACTACATGTATTCTTCATGTTTCTCATTAAAAGGGCCCTTTTGCTGATGATCATTAAGTTGTCATCAGAGGTTATGAAGTTAATGTAAGAAAAAGGCAAGATAAGTACATTTATAGGCTGTATCAGTGCACTGGAAAGTTCCCTCGCTTGAAAAGGTCAGCTCATTTTAGATTGTCTATTTGCATAAATCTTCAGCAGTCAACCCTTGCTCTTAGAATCATAGAATCATTAAGGTTGGAAAAGCCCTCTAAGATCATCAAGTCCAACTGTCGACCCAACACCACCATGCCCACTAAACCATGTCCCTAAGCGCCTCATCTACACGTCTTTTAAATACCTCCAGGGATGGGGACTCCACCACTTCCCTGGGCAGCCTGTTCCAATGTTTCACCACTCTTTCAGTAAAGACATTTTTCCTCATGTCCAATCTAAACCTCCCCTGGCGCAACTTGAGGCCGTTTCCTCTCGTCCCATCGCTTGTTACTTGGGAGAAGAGACCGACCCCCCCCTCGCTACAACCTCCTTTCAGGGAGTTGTAGAGAGCGATGAGGTCTCCCCTCAGCCTCCTTTTCTCCAGGCTGAACAACCCCAGTTCCCTCAGCCGCTCCTCAGCAGACTTGTTCTCCAGACCCCTCACCAGCCTCGTTGCCCTTCTCTGGACACGCTCCAGCACCTCAACGTCCTTCTTGTAGTGAGGGGCCCAAAACTGAACACAGTATTCGAGGTGCGGCCTCACCAGTGCCGAGTACAGGGGCACGATCACTTCCCTGCTCCTGCTGGCCACACTCTTTCTGATACAGGCCAGGATGCCATTGGCCTTCTTGGCCGCCTGGGCACACTGCCGGCTCATGTTCAGCCGGCTGTCGACCAGCACCCCCATCTTCCTCTGATAGAAATGGAAACCTGTATCAGATATAGTTCTCAGACTGAGTTACACACAGATACTGCTTTTATACCGAGACAAACAAGAACACATTATAAATTTATGTCTACTGTGATTTTGATTCATTTTACTGTATTAATACCTTTAGAAGTAAATAGCTTAAAATTACCCTTTAAAATACTTCCATTGGTATTCTGACAAGAATAAAGGATAGATTTAAATCTATGAAATAATACGCGGAAGAAAAGTAGCCATGGTCAAGAAGTAATTTGCTCGCACAATCTACAGCACCATCTGTCTAAAGCGTATTTAGGTGCCAATTATGGTGCACGGGTCCACTGGATTCACCTAATCAGTTCTTCAGCTGCGGATCAAATCCTTCCAACCCCTTTGTGATTTGCATGAGGAGTCAAAATGATAAACTCTTTAATAATGCCAGCAGATAGCACATGCTGAACTAGAGGAGAACAGATACAGGTTTCGTTAATGAAAAGAACATGAGGTTTATCATGTTTTTGCTATTAAACTCAGACAAGATTAGGCTAATGAAAAGCAAAAACAACCTCCCTCCCCACAGAATTGCTCCTCAGCCTTAGAAATGTTTGCAGTGAGGAGAATATCAGACGCCTCCTCGCAGTTTTTCCTCCTCGTGTGACATGTCACCACGCTCCCACCACCACCAAAAAAATAACGTTTAGGTACAAGACCCCCATTTTTTGGCTTTTTCCACAGCCTCCTCCTGCTGCTCTTTCTAACGGCTTTTATTTATATGTTAAACGAAATAAAGGAGCAGCTACACACATACAGCTTTTTTTGCCACATCTTAAACCCTCAAATAGCTCTTGTCCTGAAAAGAGCCTTCGTTAGTGTGCATTTCCACACCAAGATGAAAGAAGTATGCGAGGCTAAAGTTTTCCCTGGAAAAGGAGAGGATCTCAAGCTGTTAATATGTCATTATGTTTCTGCTCATTAGCATCTCTGAAAGCTGACAAATATGTTTTTAATGACTTTTTTTTTTCCCCGTTAATGCTCTTTAAAGTACTTTTCCCTTACTGCAGTGCTAATAAGGTGTAAAAGTCTTGTCCTGAAACTATGCAGCATACCGCAGCGCTCACACTGCTGCAGATTTAACAGGAAAATTTTCTCACAAATGCAAATTAAACAAAGTATTTACTGGGACACAGAGTCAGTCAACTTGTTAACACATTAGAACTTTCCACAACCTATTTAGTGAAGGTTCACTTTCCAATGTGGTTTAAATAAAGATGTATAGGAGATTTTTAGTAATAACAAAAGAACTTTTCTTGGACCCAGGTAGAACTTTTCACTGTCAAAATTCAGCTGGTAAACGCTTTTATATATATATAAAAAAAAATAAATCACAACAGTGCTGGCTGCAGCACTATTCCCCATGTGGAGCAGCATTCAGATTGAAGCAATTCTACTTAATATTTCTTCTGCATTTGTTTGCAAAAGGCAAATGATTAAATAGAATGCTTCAAAAGTATCCACCGATAACCTGGTTCCTTCTGTTGTTCTCCGGCAAATCAATGATTTTTGAATTGAAATAAGTCTTTTTGCATGGTTTGGTCGGTTTTATAATTTAGAGCCAGATTCCAGCAGGAAAAACTTGCGTCAGTGCAACACAGTTTCTGGAAGATAGATGTTAGCACAATGTCAAATCTAATCGGGAATGACACGCTGCTGTTACTTGATTCTGCTTATCGGATTTACTTATCTCCAATTGTTACTTTTTGCAAAAAGCTGTAAGGTGGGAACATTTGTCAGTAACATCTGTAAGGGAAAAGTATGATTAGCACACAACTTTCCCCACCTCCAGACCATTCAAGCAAGTGCTTATTTTAATTCGTCATAAGTACAGCACTTTAAAGCACATTTAAGTGTTTTGCTGAAGTGGGTTCTGGATAGTGATAAGTGAATCATTACGAGGACAAATTACCCGAACTGGGTCATAACCGACCAGGCTATGCAAACTCCAAGTGTGAAGTGGGGAAGCAGCGAGTGACTCATCCAGCGATAACAGCGAAGAGACTGATTAGTGCAAATGAATACGAAGGGCAAACGCGAAGTTACTCAGAACGTAACGTGAAGAGTTTGCAGCTCTCACTGACCTCATGCGAGGTCCTAAAATGGTTCGAGGAAAACTAGGAAGAGCAAAGATTAGCGATCCCCATTTTGCAAAGGCTGTGTGTGCTTAGCATGTAATGGACAGTGCAATTTGGACACAGCAGTTAAGCTGGGGAATGTACCATAAACCATGGCGTGGTTCTTTTTTATTTGGGGGAGAAAGGTGCAGGCAGGTTGGAACAGGGGCATTTGTAGGAGTAATACCGATTATAATAAAAACAAACACTCCTCGCTTAGCATGTGAGCTCCTGAGGGGCATGCCCTGTCCTGTACTTCTTTAAGGTACCCAACACTTTGTAAACAAAAGGTAAGAATACAAGACATAAATGCAGATGCTCCTTATGCCAGTTATTTGCATAGTCCAAATTATCGTAAGAAAAAGAAGAGGACATTCAAATGAGGCCGTTCATGAAAAAAAATGACTAAAGCTTTTGTACAGCATGCAGTATAGACCATACTGCTTCTTCCTTTAATGCACATGGTTTGGGCCATCCATAGAGGGTAACGCTGAGCAAGACAAAGCACTGCTCTGCTCCTGCACTGAAATCTCCCTGCCCCTTGGCAAACCCTACGTTTGGCCATTGCTCAGCAAAGGAAGACTACAAAAGCACATGAGCATCCACTCCCTCCCCCACTCTGGTTCCGGGCCAAGGTAATCCTTCACTTTGAAAGAGAAACAAAAAGGAAAAAACATCAGCCCGTCCACACAACTTAGTTCTGACCCGTGGGTTTGACATCTGCCTGATGGGCGAGGGGCTTGTTTTGGCTTCGCACGAAGCACAGATGTGCCAAAACCCGCGTCTGACTGTCACTGATGGAAAGCAAGGTTTGGAAGAGCTTTACAACAGCCCTGCGCGTACACAGGAGGAGGATGTTGTCACAATAACCTTAAGAAATAAAACAGAGAAGCAGCTTGAGAGACAAACCCTTTCATCCCTGCCCTCCCCTAATCACATGCAGAGATGACACAGAGTTCCAGACAGAGGAATTAATTATTCGGTTAACCCAGCTCTATTTAATGTGGCCGTGGCTTTCTGTTGATAAGGAGCGAACAATGAGATTTCTCCTTTCTTGAGAAAGCCTCCAGCCTGTTTTCCTTTGGTTACTCCTACACATTGCTTTTCCTTTAACAGAAGCATCTGACTTTTTTTTCTTTGATGGGGTAAAATAATAAACACAAGATGAAAAGGGAGAGGGACACCCTTTTGGCTGGAAATCTGAGAACATGCCTGCCTTCTGCTTCCAACCACATCTTCTGAAGTTGCCTCAAATGAGGGGAAAAAAGAAAGCAGGAAGAGTCATGAATTCATAAAAAACACTACAACGGGCTTAGCCAAAATCAGGTTCCTTTTATACTCGGTATAACCAATTTCTGGTATTTTCAGTAAATTGCTTTCATTGTAGATACAACAATTCTCATATGGCTTAATTAATTATGCCACTTCTAAGTGGTATCGAGATGGGAAAACACAACAGGTGAAAACCAGTGTAAACCCAGAGATTGAGTGTTTTTCAGTCGGTGGGTTATGATTTTCCAGGATGCACAGCAGGGTTGCAAGGTGTGGGAAATCATATCATAATTTCAGGCAAATAAAACTCAAACTAACTCCCACACCTTTCAAGGTCAAATAAGCTCAAGTAGCATAAAATTACCTTATCATTAATGCATTTTTATGCGTAAGAAATTAAAGAGAATTAGAGGCATTTTCATTTTAAATAAAGGGCTGGCAACCTGAGGGGGGCAGCGGGGGGGGGAGATAAAGTCATCTCTGAATTAACATTTGGATAGGCCAAGGGATGACCTCCTCATCTGCCAAGTCCCAAATGTAGGATGCTGTATGTGACGATGCGCGACGCACACACACAAACACAAGAGTTATTCATGCAAGAATCTTTAAGGGGTGAGGTGTCTTTTTATAACTTTACTCTTTGGTCATTAAGTTTCAACAAAAATAAATGAGTGCAGGTGGAACTGAGCACCGGTTCTGGGTAGAAACTGGAAGGCATGACACGATTTTGCATCCTGAAAGAGCAGCAGCGGAGAGGACCCGTTTAGACCAGAGGATCAGCAAGCCTTCAGTGGTAGCACACCACATTGTATTTCTGTTTTCCAAACAAGAAGGCAAGGTTTCTACTAGAAATTCAGTGGGGGCAGAGGGTGCCGTGGAGGGGTTTATTCGGGTGGTCCCTGGCTCCAGCTGAATTTGGGACTCTTGATAGCGCAGGTGTTGAGACCTGCCTACACGCCTGATTCACTAGCAAAAGGACATCACCTCGTATGTAACATTTAGAGGTCATTAATATATCCAGGGCAAATATTAAATGAGTGTCCACACCGCTGTTCTCTTGAATCACAAACACAATCTTTGGTGTCTGGGGATCAGTTCACTAATCTTCATCATTCTGGAGTCAATAGGACTAAATCTCTCTCATGTTTAAGTACATAAGCTGTCCCCAGCACAAAGGAAAGTAGCTCAAAGGCATGTGTTTCTCTTTCAAATTATTTGTGCAGCACTCGGTGCTTGTGGAGATATTTATGTCTGAGCCTGTGGTAGATTGAAGCTGCTCCTCAGGTCAGAGCCTGTTGGAGTCCCTTTCTGCAGAGGATGCTCTGGCCTTTGGAGCGACAGATCAGGAACAGTCTCCTCCATCTCCCTGCCACTTGCAAAGAATTCATCTACTGGAAGGTAAGAAGCACTGGCAGTCACAGACAGCGTCACTTCTTTCTTTCTACATTGTTGGGTTTTCGGGGTTGGGTATTTTTTTTTCCTTTCTCATTGATTTATCCCCTTGTATGCACTTGACCCCTCAGAAACAAAAGAAACAAAACTGTCAAATTCTGGAGAATACTTCAGGCACAGAGAGGATGGGGAAACAGCAGGAATTCACACAGAGATGAGTATCTTCTCAAAGAAGCAGTCGGATTCGTAACAATTTATGGATGGAGTCAAAGAAAAAAGCAAGGGCAGGTCCCCCCCCCCAGCCCGAATTGCCCAGCAGCTCCTACGGGGAGTCTCCCCCACATTCGGGAAGGGTTCAGCTGGGGATCACCCCTGCCAGAGGAGCAGTGAAACTCAGCTGTGAATCATCTCAAAATTCAGAGGAATGAACCTGCGCTGCTCCAGACAGCCCCCTCCCCATTTATTTTGTCCCAACGGCGGGTTGGGAAGCGTATGTTAAAGATAAAAGAAAAGAGCAGTCAGAGAAAAATGAAAGTTTAGGGAAATTTTGTGCTGCTACTTTGCAACATTCTTGGGTTATTTATTGTGGAAATTGTGAATCTGGCCTTGTGTGTGGCTATAACACCCATTTCTATTCAGAAGGGTGTTTTTCTTGACCGTGTTGCTTGACTATAGGGATTTTTTAGTGCCCAAGCACATTGTTGAGCTAATATTTTCCTTGCAAAATTTAGTGAGTTTGCTCTGAGCTTTGCCCCAAGTCATGTTTTCTGTTAATTTTTCTCACAAACATTTCTAACAGCATTTCTCAGTCTCCTACCATAAATTACATTTATTAAAAAAGCAGCAAGAAAGAAACCCACTTTAAGTTCCTAAATACCTCCTCTGAAAGTGAGAGCAAGCAGACGCCCAGAAACTTGTTTCTTTTATTTTTGCAAGCAACATACCAAAGGCCTGACACCTTTTTACAGCTTCAGTATGACCTCCCTCGCTTCCCTCAAAGAGTGACTTCATTTCTAAGCTATGGTTGGGGGCTCCGCTGCAGTGCGATACACAGAACGCGAGGGCTAGGCAGTGCATTAAAATGCAATATTCCACAGGCTGTGATTTATGGTCTGTCACTCAGAGCAAAGCATCGTGCATCTTAATTGTCTGCTCCCTTCCAGCTACTCGGTTTGGTTGGGAGATTAGAAATTTTTCATCCACCATGAATTTTCATGGAAATATGGATCTTTGAAAGGTACAGGAGTTAAAGATGCACAAATAAAACAGTCAGAGCTGTATACCTAACAATCTCTGTGCAATGCATGAAAATGTATCATAGGAATTAATTATGCATTATTCTTTGCCCGATTTACAAGTTTCGGGGATTTCCCCGACGGCATCAGCTCTACAAGTCCATATAGAAAAAAACCCACACCTTTGCAGCCAGCCCCAGGGAGCTCACAGACAGCAGATCTCCAAAACCTTCACGTTCACAGAGATGATTAGCTCATTACGAGAATCCATACAGACCCACTGAAAACTAAAAACAGCTTCAACTTTTGATTTGGCTCACGTCTGACACGCAACATGCCGCTTTCAGGGTCTAAGATCCTGTAGCTTTTAAATCAGACAGAAATATTGTACGCACTGTCAGTGTCCTACGTGAAGAAGCTTTGATCTTCTTCAGCCACATAGATTTTCAGTTAAAAACTATAGATTTGAAATTACAAACTCTGTACAGATCAAAGAAAAGCATGTCCAACATCAGTGGAAAGGAGTTAATTGTACAGATGACGGTTCCATGAGTCAATTATAGGGCAGCTGTTTACGGATTTGTACCCAAAACCTATTTCTGGCCCATCCTGCGGATGTCTCTGATAAATTACGTAGGTTGTGTTTTCCGTGACCTTTTCAACCCCTCTCCTTCTCAAGACATTTTATTGTCTTCAGAAGTTTTCTATATCCACATAATTACAACCCTATATCATTAATTCACCTGGTGTGAAAGCAAATTTCATGCCACTGAACCACACCTCGCTGAGACAGTCTGTTCTCAGGGCAGGAAAACATTAACAAGTTTGCAAAACACCAGAAAAGAGGGTTTGCTGCGGTGGGTCAGACAATCGCCCCATCGCCGGCGCTCGCACACCCGCCTCACCGCCGCAGACCGCCCCCTTGGCTTTTCGAGTCTTGCAGAATCACGGCTGAGATGAAGAAGGCGTTTCTAAATGCCCATCCTGCCTCCAGCGTGCCTTTGGCACGTTAATTACTCCAGAGCTATGCTCCTCTGCCTTGTCCAATGAGTCTACGCAACCCGAACATTTCTTTTGTATTGATTTAGTTTCTCTGTTAGATGATTTGATTTTGTTTGTTTGTTTGTTTAATCCTTACAATATTGGTATTTTTCAGGCTGGCAGCCAAATAAAACCTTTGGAGACATATGAAATACATATTAAGAGTCTTATTGTCCAATAAATTAAGGGCACAAATTATACAGCCAAATCTGATGAGCAGCTCACTACAGATGGCATGTTTTGGCATCACAGTGCTTTGCAAAGAGACTTATATTCATATATTCTTGTGTGGAATTTAAAATTCCGATCAGCAGAACCACAGAGGGGGATTACATTACTTTGGACTTGAATTCAATTGCATTTTGAATTCTATTAAAACTCCAAGCTTGCACAATAAAATAATTGTATATATTTGATTAGGATCTTAATTACACGTTTGCATATTACTATATCTGTTTAAAAACTTAAATAAGCTTTCTATCCCTTGGAAAATTTTGGGAAACAAGGTGGTACTTGTCATAGTGGTGCATTTGTACTGAGCAGAAGTTGAAATACCTGAGACACTAAAGTGAAGAGTGCGATTCTGACACAAAGACAACACTTTCTCAGCATTTTGTCAGATCCCTACTGAAAAAATAAATTAACTGATACAAGCCAAAACTACACTTGACCTCTGAGGTTTTGCGCTGGTCAGTTTAATTAGCCCATTAAAAATTAAAGGTTATTATCAGTTTGAGTAAGCTCACACTTCACTGTGTCTAGAAGACAAATCCAAGAGGCAACGCACCTGATAGCGTGCTGTAATGCCACAGTTTCTGACAATAAATAACTTCTGACCTGGCAGACTGATCCGTGCTATTACTTAGAGGCTGTTATTAGCCTTAGAGGGTACCTTGGGGCTACTTAACTGGCAATCATTGACCCAGTAGAGTATCGCTCTTCAGTGCGGAGCTAAGTCAATGCACATGCTACTTCGTATGCAAACCTAACTGGAAACAAGGGATAAATTAACTCAGTTCATCCATTACTTTGTGCCCATTTGAATGCTGCAAGCTCAAAAGTGCATAAAAAAAAGTTCTGGGGGGCTGCGTCCTGAGATATTAGGGAGGAATAATTAATATAGGAAATAGAAGTACTGCTCCAAGACCTGGGATACTGCAAACCTAGCGCATGGCATCCCTGAACAAAGCCAATTAAGTCAGGTTTTTTACTGGCTGAAGACTAAAACAGGTGGCTGTAGAAGGTCTATTCTCCCTTAGGTCTTTAAAACCCAAACCCCTGGGCAAATTTGAGAGCTTATGAAACCTCAGGAAGCAAGTCCATCACTCTTCAAAGTCTTATGTCCCCCAGGCTCTCAGCATTGGGAAAAACAGCAATGATGCAGGTAATGCACAGCTCATTAACACCGTACCTCATATATTCAAAGGATCTCTTACGGCAACAGTTGATATTCAGAAAATATTTATCTTACGCATCATCAATTTAAGATGAAATACTGAGTAGCGATTACCAAAAGGCAAGGTGTGGAGCAGTCAGATAACCATCCAAAATGGCAGATGAACTGAGCTCAGTCTCTAATTCTAGCAGATTTCCAGAAAATGTAGCCCGCTACATTTACGTGTAGAATGGTTATGTTCACAACAACTCTATCACCTCCGAGGGCTCCTGCTCTTCACTGACCTTCTCAGATGAGCCCTAAACTCCTTTCTTCCATTCTAGTTTTAGAGACAGAGAAAGAAAATCTAAATAAATGAACCTAAGGCTTTCAAAGCTTAGCAAAGGTTCAGGGTCACTCCTTGGTCTGTATAGGTACATCAGTCATCTACCTTTAATAACTCAGATTCCATGGTAGACAGTATATAAAGACAGAGAAACCCAACAGACATAAATCCTCATCAAGTTAACTGTCCTATTTTCTTTCTGCCAGATACAGTTTTGCTCAAAGCGTAGAAGGCTTTGTTTATAGCACAACCTCAGCAAAGAAAATAGCTTCCTCCATCCCACCGTCCCCACTATATCGCCAGACTTGTAATTTTTAATTATCCCTTCTGTCAAACAAGTAATCAGAAACGTATGGAAACGGGTTCAAGAGCAGCTAATTCACAGAGCCGAGATCAAGTCTCTAGTACAACAACTCAAAAATGAGCTTAAACCCAACAACAAAACCCAACCAAAACCCAACTCGGCTACATCGCAGATATAGCAGCAGGTGGTCTGTTGTATTATATCTGAAAAAAGGTGATTTTGTGGCCTGGGCATTAGAATTGGCATGGAGAAATTTGACTGTAAGCCTTTGCTTTCCCAGTAACCCAAGAAGCATCAGAGAGCTGCCCCATACCCTCCTGGCCAAGCAGCACATTGGACGAGCGCTGGTGCTTACACAGGGCACCCTGCGACACCGGAGTCAGTTTATAACCAACGCCCCAGCGACTCAGAATAATGCCATAAACTGGCAGAAAAATCAACCATCTCCCCCATCTGCAGAGCAGCAAGAGAAGACCCAAGGACAAACAGGGCTCTAACGACAGAAAGACATGGAGCACTCGCACCAATTTTAAGAGGATTAAGCAAAGCTCTCTCCTCCAGAGACTTCAACAGAAACTTCCCCAGGTTGGAGGGATACAGTATGAAAAGCAATTTAATTTCTTCCTTGGCATTTATAAGTAATAAAATCAGCACCGGGCAGTTTCCAAAACCAATTGCCAGGTTTTGCAAGGATATTTCTGGGATATATAAGACAGGCACCCCCTTTTATAATTTATTTGCAAGCAGGGCTCTGCTCCTCTAGCTCCCAGCTTGTGGTTTTCATAACCTCAGGTGCTGGGGGTAGTGTGAAAAAAACACAAACCAAAGAAAACCAAACAACTGCAACAAGTATTTTAAAGCATTATGGCAGAAGCGGTCCATTGCAAGAAAACTTTTAATTCTAATTACAGGACTCCTCATGCAGCGCACAACCAGAAACTACTCCCACCACCTGAACTAACAGCAAAATATCTGTAATTTTTTTTTTCCCCAGTGCATTTTTAATGCAGCCGTCACTACAAAATCTGGTCACCACGATTACTGAAAATACTCTCCCAAGATGAGTACTGTTTCCATTAACCCCCCCACTTGTCACAGAGCTAATGAAAGCAGCAGGACGGACCTAATCTCTTAACACACAGATGTCTGATGGCTTTAACTGGCTAATTACAGTTACAGTGAGCAATAGTGGAGAAGCTCTACGGTTGGCAGATGCATTTATTCAGCTATTACTATTAGATTTTAAATCTGTTTCATTCCACAGATGACTGTGATGTTTGAAAGAATTAAGCATCCAATTAATAGCATCCAATAATAGGAGGAATACTGAAATTCCTCCTCTTACAAGGACGGTTGCATCTACAATTACAAAACAAGTAGTCCAGGATAAAGAAAACAGAAAACTTCTTGCAGACTACCAAGGTGAGACTCTGCTATTTGTTTCCCTGCTTCCTGACTGTACTTTTGCAGCTGTTTGTGAGAACATGGCCCTGTTTTGCTGTGTAAAATACAGAAGACGTTTCCTTCTCCAGCGTGCTCCTATTACAAGGAAACAAAAGCCAAGAGTGCGGGAGTTGAACTGCAAAAAGGAATTTGGATGCGAAAGAGAACAAGCGATTTGCTCAACAGCACCCAGGGAGTCCTTGGCAGGATGAGTTATGGAAAGTCAGCAAGAGGAAAACATCTGCCCTTGGTTTGGGGCGGGTGGGAGGGGTGGATGTCTGTCCCTGCAGGCAGCTCTCCCACGTCTCAGCCCAGGTCTTCACCCGCGCGACAATTCCTCTTTGTACTGCGTTCAGACAGAAATCCGACCGTGCCGCTTATTTAACTTTGGATGTGCTTATTCCGGCTTTGCTGCTGGGCGAGATTTTCCAAGGCACTGCGAATCTGCTTAGCTCTGCTCCTGCTGAAGAGCTCAGCCAGCACGGCCCGCTTCTGAAATACCGCCCGAGGCGAGATATCCGACGCCGGGACTGTCGTTTATTATATTCCTCTGGCAGCCGTCGCCAGGCGGTGCCATTACCCGGGGGTTTGTTCAACCCCTCTCCGGAAGCAAAGTGCGACTTGAAAAATTGCCGCACTGTCATTTTGAAATTAAAATTTCTTCCAGAGTTTCCTGTAACAAATAGCAAAGGGGATTTCCTTGGCATTAGTAGGTACAGCCAATTCCTGAAGAACATTTGAGGATTTAGGAAGGATAACCTCTGCAGGAAGGGTTACCTTCACGCACCTTGGACAACTCGGGTCTAGTAGGACTGGGTTCTCTCAACTCCTCTATTCCTGATAGCAAACAACAGAGCCATCCAGAGAGCAATTCGGAGCAGAAATCCCAGGAGGAGCCTGGGAAGACGGAGCTTCACCAGGGCAGTCACCTTTAGTGAACATCCAGCTCTGATCACTCGCCTTCTAGAGGAGTCAGGAGGAACATGCCGCGACACTGAATCACTGGGGGTTTTTTTTCCCCCTCATTCAGATTTTGAACTCGTGCTGCCGCCGGCCCCAAGGCTGACAGCACACCTGCATCACGCCTGGCACAGCGCAGCTCTGGACCACCAGCACATTGATGCTGCCACAGTGCAAATACTAAAAGAGTATTTCTGGGATGTAGAAGATAGGTACCCCCCATTTATAATTTATTACATGCCAACAAAAGCCTGTTGTTGGGAAAAAAACATTTGCAAGCATCTGGATGCTTAAACAAGCACGAGAGAAAGTTCATTAAAATAGAAATTGAGGTTAATTAACTAACTGATGGACTCCTCTGTTCCATTCGCTTTAAAGCCATCCGCATCCTTCCCTTGGTCTACTGACTAGCTTTATTCAGTTCCAGTTAGTATATCAAAGTGATGTATTCTGCTTACAAATTCAAGGCAAAGCACATTTATCTATTACAGAAGGAGAATGGATTTACATTTAAATGGGTATTCTTCATGTTTCTAATAACTCAGTTGAGTAATCAAAGAAGTACAATCTAAGCAGAAACATCTTTGTGTTTGGCATTAATATAGCGCCCAAGATTCACTCCACGCATTTCTCCCAATTTATTTATTTCACGGGTGGCGAGGAACAAAATGGGAATGTTGTCATTCTCCAGCCACAATCAGCCAGCAAGGTTAGCTAGGAATTAACAGACTGCTTGCTCAGGCTTATGTTTCAGTTAAAAATTCAGACCCAACAGGAGAGCAAGAAATCACCATGGTGCATGGACTTTTCATTCCTTTAAAAAAGTAAATAAACAAATAATGCTTCAAAGGTGCCAAGGGAAGTTTGGCAATGAAATTGTTGCCGTTAAGAGCGGCGAGATATCTTAGGTTTGCTGTATTCAGTGAAAAATTGCAAGGATTGCACTAGCCTGAACCAAGCAAAACAATTTGCAAAGTGAAACACACTTGGAATAGGAAAAGCCAGATAGGAACCAAAATTCAAAATTATGGTAATCAACTTTTTAATTCCTTTTCTTTGGGCTATACTCAATTTATCTAAACATATGCAAAAAAAAAGTGTGCATGCATTAAAAACCAAGTAACTATAGCTTAATCCAAAAACGCTAGTAGCCTTCCTAATGAATGGTTTTGAAAGCGTAGAATTTGCTATTAAATTTGGGGTTATAGTGATTTCGATAGCAACTCGACCCCAAAAGCCTATCAAAATCCAAGTCAAAGATAAGGAATAAGAAAGAAAAATGCATCTGTTTCAATCAGACAAGAACAAAGCAAGTTTACATGTAATATGTGGTCGTAGATGATATCCCGCACCAAAGCAATTCCCCTATCTCGCAGTGATGTGTGAGGCACAGCTATGGCACTTTGCAGGTGCAGGACAGCATTTCCTAACTCTGATAGGGGTTATCTTGCAACATGCAACAAAAAAAAACCCATAAATATGGCATGTCCCAGGTTGCACCATAGCTCTTGTTATTCCAGGGGGGAGATCTCAGGGGACAAGGAGGCTAGAAGTCATCTCTCAGTGAGAGAGAGAACAGAAACACCTCCCTGTGTTCTTTCACACAAAAGCTTACAAACTCCAGTTTGTGCACCCCCCTCCTCTATAAGAATCAGCATTCTCTCCTGCGATGCTCTCCATAATTTTGTTATCCAGTGAAATCCTGGAGGAGACAAAGAAAATTCCACTTTCCCTCGGTTGTTGATTATCAGTCTACTTTTCACAGCAGCAAAAAGTTACAGCAGCTGAAGAGGTCTAAGAAAGCATGCAAATTAGAAGAGTTTGTAACTCAGCATATACCCACTGCTGTTTTACTGCAGGGACTGTGCAGTTTCCCACCATGTAGAAAGCATATGGTCTAAGTAAGGCTAATAAAGATACATTAATGTTTCTGTTGCCTTCCTTGTAAATAAGATTTCCCTGTGGGCTACTAATTTATCAGCCAGTTTCTCTACAGCTTGTGACCACGGATCAGAAAGCTGCATAGAAAATGTTTAAGTCTGCAACATACATTCACCATCTTTTCCTCTTTGTCTTTCTTTAGGCTAATGCTGGGCATGTGTGCCCACAGCAAAAATTCTGCTCCAAGAATTCTGAATTTTAGGAGAAAGCCTAATACTGTATGGTGCAAATGTAAGCAACGGATTCATTTGCTGCTGAGCTCTCAGAAAGTTTAGATGTAGAAACAACTCTTGGATAATCTTATTTATAGACCTTTTAAGTGACCGGTTCCAATTTAAGTATTTTCACAAGTCCCCACTGCTGGCTGGACCTACACGAGCAAAGTACAGAGCAATCCTGTATCATTTGTCTGCCTCTGTGCCAGAGGATGCTCTTCATCCACTCCGCACTAGGCATGAATTCTTCTCCATCTTTTATTGCCTTAATGCAAAACAGCGGTGCTGGGAGGAACCCAGACCTCCTCCTCCCACAGCAGAAATGCGAAGAGGAGAGCATGACGGTGCCAGCGCTGGAGGAAATGCCTTTAAAGAGGACCAACAAATGAAAACATGATGTGCTAAACAAAAACAGTTCCATGACCTGCTTCGCTTTCCACCTGCAATTACAGTACATTTTGGCTGAATATTTTCTCCTGGAACCTGAAACAGTTTCATTACAGCTTAAATATCTGACAAGGCAGCTGACTACAGGCTTGTGAAAAGCAATTATTTTGGACGCTGATTACTTCGCATGCAGGCAGTGAGTATTGTAACTGCAGATAGCTGGGAAAGACCGCAGCTTTATGTGATGGACTAAAGTATCTGGAGGAGTTAATTAATGTTGTGGGGTGAGTAGGAAGAGAGAAACTCTGCAAATACCCGGCTTAACGTTCAAATTAATTGACATGAAATAACTTCATATGTTTAATTTAAATACAGTTAATTTATTAGGGAAAAAAACCAGTCTAGGGACAGATAGCTGGTGCATCTGGCGCAACAGCTAGAGCAACATCAAGTTCCCATAGCAACATATTTGTCAGAAACAAGGCAAACATACTTAGGATGATGTGGTTTTGGTTTTAATCCACCAGAGCGATGACGACTGCACCAACGGGATTCAAAATATTGAGATAAATTGAAGAAATTAAGAACAGATATGAAGACTTATTTTCTTCCTCTGAGCTGGAAGGGCATTGCAGTGAAATCTGAACTAAATCTGGAAATGCAGGTGCTAATGTGGGTAATTGCAAAAACAACTCAGCACTGCATTGCATCAGTACTTGCATCTATATCACAGCCCACGTGTGGGCTCTGTACAGCTCAGCCATAGCAGATTTTAGCATATTTTAACATCCCACCCCTGTAAACAGAGGCGATTGCATTCATGGCTGCTCCGAGGCCAGCTGATGTCTTGTGTTGAGGTTCAAAGATCCTCCTTAAAATGACTTCATTAGTAAGAAAACGAAAAAAGGCACCAAAAACCAAAAACCTGTCAGTCATTGCTATAATTGTTCATGGATTTCAGTGAGCCGTGTCTAATGCTGTTGCGAAAAGATGAGGAATCCTGGTACATACGAGCTCACACATTATTATTATTTTTTTTTTTTTTTTTTTTTTTTCTTCAAAGAAGGCTGCACGTAGATTTTGTTTCCTAAAGCCTTTGGCAGATACTATGGTTTTTGTATGTCATTTTCTAGGTTGGGCACTGAGCCACAGGATGGCTTAAACAGTTTGCCCAAGCAAAACAGGAGGTGCAAGATCAAGGGGGGGGATGCTGACGAAGATCCAGGAGTCCCATGATGTACCTGAGCCGCTGCTTACCTAGTGCAGCTTGTTCTTCTTCCTGACATGAGCTTTCAAACCAGTCCAAGTGAGAACTGGGACAAAGAGGAAACCTAAAATACAGCAATATACAAGAATCGAGTAGACCTTCCACTTCTGGTAACTTAGAGATTTAGGTGTTGGGGTTTTTCGAACCAATTATATGCATTTGGGCTTCTGAAACAGCACTGAGGAATGAAGGTCAGAAAACAACCAACCTACTTGTAATGATGGTCAAGAAAGGAAAAGAGATTTTGACACCAGAGTGATGGGAAGCACCTTCGAGTCTTTAAATGCCCGGGCTGCATTTAGCAAGTTGTCTTTTAAAGGTCTCCTCTGAATGGTCTGTGTTTATCTCCATAGAAAAATAGCAGGCTGAGGCCAATGGGCAGGATTTGACCTCTGGATCCAAAGAGTATTTACCTAAACTTAACGCCTAATTGCATTTCATTCATTTACCTTTTCCTGAGGAGAAGTTACAACACAACCTTTGGATATTTTATTTCCAAGCCCTCAGCAGGGCACAAATCTGCATCCCTCCGGACTGATGCTTTTCTGCTGAGAGGATACCCTGAGCTGCTGGCGGCAAATTTCTGTTTACTGGGAGGTGAACGTAAACAGGCAAAGCTCTTATTCTCAATAAGCAGCAAATTGGGATGCCAGCGAGCAACTAAACTCGGGCCCCTCCTTAGATTTTCCCTTTGCATTAATATAAATGGTAAGACATGAGCCTGAACGTGGCCAAACTGCTTTCCCGAGGGACTTCTAGTTTGCCGTGTTTTGGCCGCTATTGAAATTCTCTTGCTTTCCTGGGTTGCTGTTGATGCATTAATTTTATGCAGGTAGTAACAGGAGCCTTTTGCCTTTCTAAAAAAAAGTCCTAAGTATAGGCAAATTTAGTTTAGTTTGCTGATCCAAACCAGACAAAGCGTAGATTTTTCTCTCATGCCCTGCAGGTCCCTCAGCCACCGGGCTACCAGCCAGTCCTGGTGTGCTATTCTCAGCCATTCCTCCTCTTTGTATAAATAATTTAATATTTACTGCAGCCATGATTCGAACCTAGGTTTTTCCTCAGTTAAGATGGGGAAAGAAGTTTCTTCTTCTTCTTCCCTAAAGGAGCACCCTCTAATCACGTCCATGCTCTGCCGCTGAGGGCAACGAACGGGCTGCTGTCCTGCTCTCCTGAACACCGCTTATTTTCACATAATCTGTGAAACAGAACGTATTTGTTTGGTGCTGTGTTCATACGCAATGTGCATTATTTTATTCCTCTTCCTTCTTAAATTCAATGAGGTCCAACCGTTCATCTTCTGGACTTCTACTCCCCAAACTCAGCTATGCTTTAACTAGATATGTGGGCTTTAAAACTATGAATAAGGAATTCATTCACTACTTCTCGCTGGCAGGCAGGTGTTTTGTCACTGTAATTACTCATGCATCATTATCACCGCATTCTGCCCTTGCCTCTCACGTGCAAGGCCGAAGGGAGATGGACAATCATTAACCCTAACCTATTTTTCTTTTTTCTCCTATCTACGTTCGAGTCTGCAGTGCTGCTTCAACCATTCCCATTTCTCCCCCGGGACTACCAAACAAGCCCCTTCTCCCTCCCTCACCCTCTGCCTTTTTTATAACCCATTTTCCCCTGTTCTAGAAAGATGACCCCAATCTACCTTTCATCCCCTGTAGGTGGCTGTGTCTATTCTGGGACCTCTCCAGGACTTCCCCCAGGTCATCTTGTTTTAAAAGCTTTGTGCACATAAAGCAGTAGAAGCCGTTTGATGAATTTATTTCTCCTGAACTCTGCCACCCCTAGGGAGATGCTTAGGAAGTGGTTTCTAAAAATATTAATTTGGGTGATTCTTGCTACCACATCCAAATTTCACAGTCCACAGAGTTTTTCAAACACTGCACTTGTTCTGCCCAGTCTGATTTTTTACATTATACATAAAGTATACACCAGGATTAGGAATTACAATAGCTCAACTACGTTTCTGAGAAAAGTTAGGCCTGAATCAAGCATCTCTAGGAGAAATTTCTTGTCACTAGAAGTGGGGAAAAATATAAAAAGAGCACTGGAAGGCGTGTACTAGTCTCAAGTCCTTCAAACATACTGAAATTGCCTTACAGCAAAGACTTGAAGTGTGCTCGTAACTTTTTTTTTTTTTTTGACTGTCCCTTTATACTGGCTCCCCAGCTACAGAAAGTATTTCTCCATGTAATATACACATTAGCTTCCAGCCGGGAAATGTAATTACCATAATAAGATTTCTTAAAGCTTGGCTTTTATGTTGTCAACTGCATTAAAATTTAAATCTTGTGCCAAGTTCAGAAAATGGCTCTAAAAACGCAAGAAAAATATACGGTAAAATCAATATTATTAAGAGTGAAATGGACTAAACTGGAGGCAATCAAGCCTTTCATTCCATATGAAAATAATACCGTAAAATTATAATAAATTACTTTCATTTTATCGCTTGGTAAATTGCTACAAGATCGGTGTCGCTGTAGCAGCATTGCTCTCACCAAAGGAGCACTTCACCACTTCTAGTATTGTACGAATCTGATGAATATTTGCATTTCTTGACGATGCACCTCATGTGTAACCTATTCTACAATGTTAACATATGTTTTAAATCCTCTCCTGTGATATTTTTCCTGGTATCATTTATTATTTAGACACTCACCCACTTCCACCTAAATCTTCAGGCCACTTCATCTCAGAACATGTAAAATCCTATTGTCTTGGCACTTTCGTATACCAGCCCAAAAGCAAATCTAGAAGAATACGGGTGGGCCTGTTTTCTTTTTTTAACAGCTTCACGTACGCTCGATTACAGATCATCCTGATGGTACCAGCTTGATTTCTCAACAGTTTATCAGGATGCATTTTAGGAATGATGAAAATTAAGACAAGTGATCAAACTACCAAGGTTTACGGATGGCATTTGGTGCGATGTTGGTATCGGCCCCGTGCTCTGTTGCACCAAAGCAACACAGAGAGCATTGCCCACGTATTTATGTCCAAAACTTCCTCCGCTCCCATTGCAAAACCATGCAATAGTTTACATTCTTGTTCTCCTGTTACACTCGTCACAGCAGCATTTGTGCACGCACTGGTAGCTGCTTTCTGCCTCAGATTAAACTGGAATTTAATAGTATTGCATTTCATGCATTCTGGACAAAATTTCATCAGCCACATTGAACAGTAAGCTGGGGCGACAACAATGAATTGAACCCGAGAGGGACATGCTGCTTCCATCCAGGGACAAGCCTCCTCTTGCGCAGCTAACCTCTTCTGTCTTGGTAAATAAAGCACCTTTGCAACCCTCCCAGGTTTAAGACCATTTTATTCCTTCCAAAATCTGAGCCAGTTCTGCCATAAAATTAAGGCAGTAAGATGTTATTGTTAACCCTTAATGCATTCCTTCCGCTGCCTTTGCTGACTAGTGAACAACTATTTCCAAATACCGATGGGTCAGCTGCATAGCACTCAATCCTAAAAGAAAACTGCAATAGTTTTGCCTTGAGGTCAAGACAAGAAAAGGGCAGTTGTTGCTGGTGAAACAGCAAAACGTCCTGCCCAGGGGTGTGCAAAGAGCCCACGGGATCACACCACCGCCTCCCAAAACCTCTCAGGCAGTTGCTGGGTTTTAGCCGTCGACCCTATGGCCAGGGGATGGCATGGGGTGGCGGAGCAGGACATCTCGTTGAGAAAGATTTCTTTTCATTTATCCACAATAAGTAGGCAAAAAGGGATTGACCACAAGATGAGAGAGACCAAGTTGTTTTTCACCCCTGCAAAAAAACCACCAGGAGTTGGTGACCGCCCAGACAAGCTTTTTCGCACCGTTCCTGTGAACAGGCGGTTTGCTGACACAAGAGCCCTGCGCTGCTGGTGAGACACGTGCAGTGCGTCTTCCCACTGAGGGCAAGCAAAAGAGAGGGTTTGGGGTTTTTTTAAGTAACAACTTGTTGCGTTTGCTCCTTTCTCAAGCAACAGTAGCATAACGTTAATTAACAGGAGAGCAAAGCAAATTGACTTGGCGCGAACACTGTGGTTTTATTAGCGAGCAGAGCTGCTGCGTTACCTACTGCTCGTCCGAAGGCAAACCTCGGGAGGCCACGCCGCAACCCCTCCGCAAACCCAGCAAAGCTCGCGGCGGGTTTAGGCTCAAAACCCCGTCAAACAAGACCCCCCAGAGCAATCCCGAGGCCGGATCAGCCAGCTCCGGGCAGACCACGACAGTACACAGCTTCTGCCCTCCAGGCACGCTGGCCCCAAAGAGGGGGACGTAAATGCAGATTTTCAAGCTTCTCACACTGGGGAGGAGGATGCGATAGTGAAAACGTTTATGCAACAAAAAGATTCCATACGTACCACAGATAAGATATATAGCGCTACTGCCACATTGTTCTTTCCCTTTATATGTCTCAAAGTTGTATACAAGAAGATTAAATAAATACAAAAACATTAACATTGTCACCAATCTGTAAGATGGGATGATATAATCAACCCTATTTTGCCTACAGAACAGTGAGGTACATCAAGACAGAAGTAAAACAAAAAATAATCATTTTTTTTCCTGAAATATTTGGAAAACATCTCACTTGTCTGAGATTATCAGGACCAGCATTTTCAAAGGACTTTGCATTATACTGAATGTTAACTGATTTCCAGGGCACAACCGCAAGGAACCTCAAGTGTCACTGCAAATTTCTCAGCACTTCTGCAAATAAACGGGGCTAAAGAAACTGACTGTTGTTCTTGGATGGTATTGTAGGTTTGATTAAATTTGACTTAATACAAGGACGTATAAGTTTTCTAGAGAGAAGAATTCCCCATTTTACCCACAAAATTATAGCCAAGAGATAATGCAAAAAGTGTCCCCACTGAATTCTCCGCTAAAACTCCCAGTGAACACAGCCACACCTGGACTTTAATCCCGCAGGCTTTTGGAAAATAAAGCGATGGCACAAGAATTCGGAGCTACCACCATTTTGTCCCCTAACAAACTCATTTTAAAATAAAATTTAAAAAATCCTTAAGTGACAAACTTGCATCGTACTTTCAATTGGTTTCAGACAAACAGAGATAAATTGATGTTCTGACCTTTCTCAGGGGTGCAAGACAGAGGGGTTTCCTTTCCCCTTTAAACACCATTAAGTGGATGTGACATTCAGTCAAGATTTTATTGACACGCGAATATTCCCCACGCAATTACAGATCCCGCTCACTCGGCTGCTGCTCCTGGATCAGGGATAATGACGAACCGGAGCAGAAACACTTCACGTGCATTTAACTACCGAATAAAACTGCTACTTCACTTTTTAAATTCCAGTTGTATCATAAGTCTGGTCCTTTCCTTCCCCTCTTTTAAAAAGCACCAGCACTAGCGTTCGCTCAAGATACAGTTTTAAAAGGAAATTTTCATCCTTGTGCTGCACTCGCTCATTAATTATTTACCAACACATCCAAAATACAGCTGCATCGATGGCAAATTTGTAATTAAGGCTGACTCGTATTTTGCACTGAAAGCAGACGTCCATATTCTTTGTGTGTGTGTCCCCCTCCATTTTGTCATACCAATCCTTTGAATATTTTCAGAATTTACCCCCCCCTTCCATTTTATAACACCAATCCTTTGAATATTTTCAGAATTTACTAGAATATTCAAGCAATTAGTTTTATGTGTGGGTCCTTCCACGAGCGTGGCTGTTTCTTGGCTGCATGATTTCGGTAACAGATCAACACAGACTCCGATATCAACATTTTACTGGGAAAAATGCAGTTGATTTTAAGTTAGCATTGTTTCCTCTAATGGCTATGATTATCCGCTGTGAGAAGGCTTCTCTACCCCATCGTTGCATTCTCTAGAGATGATACCACAGGAAGATAAAAGGCCAGAGGGTAATTATACTGCTTTTTATTTCCACTGATCTCAAAGCATTGTGTAAAATACATAAATGCCTCCTACACACAAGCCTCAGATCTAAAGGATTACCTGGTAAATACAGAAAGAAATATGGTCATTTTTCAAGGATTAATATTAGAAAAACTCCTTTTATCTTCTTCTGAAATATTTTTCCTTTTGCAGCTAACCTATTAGCTTGGATGTAAAAGGATTTGATAACAGAAGTACCTCTAGTAGCACAGGTACTTCTGCTACAGTAGTAGCGGTACAGACAAATTTGGAAATACAGCCAGAATTATGACGGCCATTTTTGCATATATTCTCCCCGACCTGCAGATAAAACTTGCTAAGTTTCCAAGCTAAAATAATTGATCCCAGAAATACCTTATTCTGACTTCCAAATCAGAAGGAAAGGTCTTAATGCTCCAAGTCCCTCAGAGAAGGGCGTTTGGGGCTCTTTTAACTACTGTGATGGGTAAACTAGAAGAGAGTCCCACAGCTTGCTTATCCACCGCCTGCGTTGCACCAACAGTAAAAAAGCAGCTTTTGGTGGTAAACCAAGCAGATCAGACCTCTCTAAGCTGAGTTAGGAGCGCTTTTGAGTAGGGAGGTGCCTTTTTACGTAGTTGTTTTGCGATTTACAACTCCACTTCAAGAAGCCAAACCCCAACACCGCAATTCCCAGGCCAGCTGTCGAAATGAAAAAGGAGAACGTACGCCCAGCCACGTACGCGGGGAGATCCATGCCCGCTGTGTTAGCGCATCGACCGAAAGATATTATTGTCTGTTATACCATAATGGTCATAGTGTTTTCATCCGTAGTCACGCAGAGGTTATTCAGACTTCTTACACCTGCTTCTCTGCGATTCAGAATTATTAACAGCCCCTAAAAATAAAGTGCTCTTACAGAGAGGGGGGGAAAAAAGAGAATATCCCATCTTCCCAAAGAAACAAAAGTCAATCAGATTTGCAACCAGGAATCGTAAAACTCTCATTTTTTTTATATAATGATTCTTTTACTGGGATATCCGGAGGGGATAATCAATACAAGAAAGTTTCTCTGTTGCGATTACTTTACCGTATGGAACAATTTTTCCTTGACATGAAGGGGGTTTCTTCTGATAAGCTTTTGAGCAGAGTAACAGGCATTTGCATCTTTGACAGCAAAGCACAAACCGAGTTATCTAAAATATTACGGTACTGATTTTTATTAATTGGTATCTCATTTGTTCCCTTTTAAAACCAAGGCATGAGTACATTTGTAAAGTCTCTCCAGGACTAGAAGGTTGGACTGAAGAGCGTTTATTTTGGATTGGAAAATAAGTCACAGATAATTATTCCAGATCTTTCTTATTCCCTTTAATAACTAATGTCTGTTACAAGGCTGCTACTGTCAAGGTGCCCAATATGTTTCTATCGGCGATATGTAGAACTGAAAAAAAAAAGTAGAAGTCCACATTTGGGTCAGGTAGAAAAAAAAACAAGACGAAAATTCAAAATTAGCAAAATTATCTATAGTTCTTCAGCTGGCAAAATACATGTTTGCATTTCTTGCACACAACATTTCAATTTCTTTTTTTCTCCTGGAATGACTAGAAATACTGAAAACATCGGGTTGGATTTTCTCCTTCGTTCATGGGTCTCTCTCAAACATGCTAGAGACCCTGTGGCATTACCAAATATGAAAAGAGCAGCAGCTGCTAATCCTTGGATAGGTAAGAGCAGGGGAGAGGAGAATGAAAAAGTAAAAAAAGCAACCGTGAAACAATGATATTTAAGAAAAAATGAGAGGGCTACTTGCTTTAGCGTCTTTTATTGCAGTTATGTGAAATGATCTCGTGAATTAAGAAAAAACAAAACAAAACAAAACCTGGAAGGCAAAACGTGTGTCTTGGGGGGGGAGTATGCAATAGCATAAAAACCCTTGTTCGGCATAACCTCTCTTCGACCTGGGCGGGGGACAGGGGGTGTAGCCGCTCTGCGGGCCCCAAAAAGCACACCACCCAAAAAGCACACACACCTTGTCCAGCCGCTGCCGCGGAGCTGCCGGTGAACTCTTCCATGGACTTAACAGACCAGTGAGATCCAGGTGCTACAACTGGGGTGCCTGCAGGCACAGCAAGTAATTTCCAGAAGCGTTAGAGTTTAGGATTCTCAGCGCTTCTGAAAATAAAACGCAGTAACTAGATGCAACTCACTTTTGTCAAAAGAGGGGGGAAAAAAAAAAGAAAATAATCTTCAATTTTCCTGATTCTATTCTTTAAAACATGAGGTTTAATACTGTTTAGAAACCTCCATGCTGCAAATCATGTATGCAAATTATTACATAAATGCTAACTTCTAGTAACATCATCCCCACCTTCTTTTTCGGGTGGTACGTTGAAAGACGGATTTAGATTCACACTAGCAAACTCCATTTGAATTTCCAATCAGACATAACACCAAAGTTTCTGCAGTTTTACTGTTACGCATTCAAGCATTTCTAATATTATGTGTGTTTTAGACATTTTTAGGAAGAAAGATGCAGTGAAAAGTAATGAAATGAAATACTTCGCTGCAGCTCAGAACTTCATGCTTGAACGGGCTCCAAAATGTAGTAGGCTTTGCCTTGCCTTAAAGTAGGAAAAAGCATTTTAAATAAGCTCTTGAACTACCCAGCTCCACCCAAAGTAGCCTCCAAAAGCTGCAAGGCTCGGAGCTGCACGGTCACTGCCAGGAAGGCTTTACCACCACGTATATTTTTCCCCATACATATTTCCCGTGCAGCCTGCGGACTGGGTGCACGGCCACGGCAAAGGACAAGCAGCATCTGCTGGGCCGGATTTGTTGGGTAAAAAGGGAAGCGCTGTGGTTTTTGCAGATCCAGAAGAGAGCGTCTCGCCACCCATGGGTGAGGATTTTTACCCACCGGTCACTGAATATTTATGGCTGCAAAGCGCAGCTGCACTGGAGCCGGCTTGTCTGCACTGTCTCACCCTGAAACATCCCTCAAGACTTCGCGTCATCTTTTTTGTTCATGCTTCAAAGAGGACACGCCACTCAAAATGCAAGTTGGTTTACATTAAACACTTGTCCAGCCTTTGTTATTACAGCGTGAAATAGATGTGGCTTAGCACTACAGACCCTATTTTGAACCTCAGGACCTGAAGCGCACAATAATTCAATAAATTGCAAAAGGGCATTCAGGAGAGCTGTGAACATGGATTTCCTATGTCTCGAGCAGCTGTGAGTAAGTTGTTGTAATAGTACAGAAAGGGAAGGAGATGCACATCCGCAGATAACAGTATGCAGATGGCTGCATAGCAATACCACATGGACGTAAAGCGTATTTTTTTTTTTACCAGCGTGGATTACATCTCCAAAACCCGCTTTATTTCCAGGCAGCTTGTTTGCAGAGCATCGCTGCAAAAGCAAGAGTGTAAATTTCTCTAAGGAGGAAAGAGCCGTTCCTTCCAGAGCTCTGGTTTTACGTGTCATTCAACAAATATCGTCTCCGCTGCCTTCCCTGGCACCCCACCGGTGGTGTTCCCATAACAACAGAGGAGATGGCTCCACCGGCACTCGCTCCGCTCCCTGCTCATTTACAACCCAAGCAGCAAAGGGGAACCAGATCTGCTAAAACACTTTCAGGATCCTCAAGGACCAGATCCTTACCCAATAACTCAGTCTCGCAGAGAGCGAAATACATCCGCAATAACGCATATATTCATCCAAAACCCATTTAAGCAGGTTTTTTTGTATTAATGAAAACATAAGCCTGTAAAAGCCAAATAAAAAATTTAGGTGCAAAGCTGGAGAAAAAAAAATTCAGGCTGGGGGAAAAAAAAAAAATAATCTAAGAGAACCTCAAGTTTTGCAGCCCTTAATTTCCCCTGAATCACAGGGAGCTTTACAGATGTAATTCCATCAAGTAGTTTTACAACTCTCTACATCATTTTCTATGTGGAATAATACACTATACAATAACACAGGGAAGCCTAAAGCATTGTACAGAAAAACATAAATCACACCACACATGATGAGCTGTAGGGGTGAGACATAAGCGGTAAAACTATAAAGGATATTTGTAAAATAAATGCAAACAAAAGATGACCTAGTAAAGTTAATTGGAAATTCAGCAAGGAAAACAGCTAATACTTGCTCAGAGAATCTTGCTCTTCCATAAAGATTTGGGATTTCCTCCAAGGGCTGATATATATGCCTTGACAAAAGGTCTGTCCAATTTGGTCATGTGCCCACAGACTGAAGAGTTAATTATGTGTAAGTTTACTTAATTATTCATCCATTTATTAATCATACCAGCCCCAGAAAATACGGCAAGCGCTCTTCACACACATTACTCTCTGCTCTAATGCAAGAACCCTAGCAACTTCTTTCTCATTGTATGCTTATTCCTGTTTATTAAAGGACATAAAAGATTCACGGCATCACAGTAGATACTTGAAAAACATTTCACAACACACGCAAAAAATATATAACCTGAAAGGAAGCATCTCACAGTAGACACACTTCTTTCCATGTAGATCTCACAGTACACACTTCTTTCCATGTAGTAAAAGAAATGAAATCAGCCTAACGACCCCCTCCAGCACCCGAGAAAGTCCAGGAGATTATGGGTTTGAGGTTGTAAGAAGAGTGACTTCCAATAAATGCCTATCGTTCCTCATTTTTGCGGTAGTCTGTCACTAGGTCAGGTTCATACCGTGCCGCGTTCCCTCCCCACAGCAGGCTTTGATAGGGGAACGCGGGTACCTAAGGGGAACGTGGGCTGTGCACTGCTCCTTATCGCATTGACCTTTCAATCGCTCGGCACTCTGATTAGATGTTCTTACCGAGAGCGCCATAAAAATGCTGTCACGTCTTGGTGACAAGACTAGAGAGGTCTGAGAAGGCTATCTAGCCACGAAAAGTCATCGTCTAGATGGTGCACTAGAGTGCTAATGGCTTAGACTTGTAAAGGGGGAAAAAACCTGGTAATGTAGATGGAAAATGGCACATGGAGTTTATTTCCTAACAAGAAATGTCATAACTAATTCTCAGGCTGCTTGTGGAGAAAGGTTAGCCTAGCCTCACGTGCATTTGCTGACACACAAAAAAAAAAATCAGCAGGTCGAAGAAGCGCCAGCTGATCAGCTTGCTTCGCGCTCAGCCTGATCCCACCACGATCCCTCATGCTGCCACCCAGGACGTCTAACAGCCCCGGAGCGTCCTGCACGAACACCCAACACCTCAGCCCGTGCGGCAGGAGTCTCCCGATGCTCAGATTTGGAGTCAGGTGGCTGCGATTTTAAGGAATACACCAGCTAGTTGGAAGAGTCCTTTCTTTCGAGGTGTTCAATACCACTCCTCACTGGTCCAGACCCAGAAGACACCAAGGCCTCCTCACACACAAGATTCACATTTTCCCTAATTCTTATTTTAAAAAAAAAAAAAAATATATTATATATATATATATAATCAAGGTGCTATCACAGCTAACTAAATGCCTGAGTATCTCTTGTATAGATGGCCAGAGTACAATGTTGGATGGGAAACTGCAAGAGATGCCATGCTCTGTGCTGGCAAAAGAGGGATGAGAAAAGAAGTTTCCAGATGAGCTATCAGTGGGAAAAACCCTCAGGCGGAGAGCTGGCAGCTGTGTCTGAAAAGTGAAACAGTACCTCCGTACCTACCAAAAATGAGGAAAAACCTTCGTTCCTCAGGTATGCCATGTGTAAAGTGGGAATAAACAAATAACATTTGATCAAGAGTGTTGCAATATTTATTAATCCCTCATGTTAGTTGAACTAATTAATAATAGAAGAGTTACTGAGAGCAATTCCCCAACAGGATTACCACTGAATTATGAGAGTAATTGTTCACCAGAACTTTATTTAGCTAAAACCTCTTCTCTGGCAAGAAGTTCTACGTGCAGCTTGCCCTAAGCTTCAATCACATAATTATTTTAGGGTGAGTTATTTCTGACCTGGGTAGCTCCGTGCTTCCTTGGGGTGCTGCAAGCGATACCAAGCAGTAATTTCGTTTTCCTTGCACTTAGCCACGATGCAAAGACTTTTGTCATTTCCTTGGCCACACTGTCCTAGCATCGATCCTAAATATGCACCAGGCATCATCCTGTAATAAGCACAGCACGTGCTCCAGGCCAATTCGAGATCATCTACTCTAATATGAAGCTGAGTTAAATCAAAGTGATGTAGTCCAGAAGAATTTTCAAGGTTGCCTGGGACCTCAAGTAAAAATTTTACACAGGGCACAATTATATAAAAGCTCATTGATGAATTTGGACTGATCCCCAGAAGCCTGAGAGGCCCTTGATGTGACTCTTGTAAGAGTTACAGTTTCCCAAAATATTTTTTTATTTCCTTGAGACACCCTTTTTTTTTTTTTTTTTTTTTCTTCAGCAAAATGGCAGAGACCATACCTATTGCTAAGGGAAGACGGATTTTTCTTTTTGGATTTTGCTATTCAGTTTGGGAGGCTTCGACACATGAAACTAAGTAAATTCTCACAATAGAAAAAGCCGCAGAGACACAAAAGCTCTGATTTTCAAATTTTTTTTTTATTTTTTTTTTTTTACTGCAGGTAAGATCACCACCACGTGATTCGTACAGCTGAACATTTCTTGGGCTTAAATCCTGAGGACACATTTGTTTCATACCAAATGTGGCCTATTTGATAAATCAAATGCTGCTGTTCATAATCATTAAATTACATTAAATTAGCCTAATTACCCTGAAATGAACCTAAATCTGTGCAGATTAGCTAACCTGAAACAGCTATCATCTCATGGAATTAGATGTCAGCCTAGGATCTGCCAGACTCATTTGCACGCCGCAGTGAGCCCCCGCCCGTCTTTGGGATAACCATGAGCTACCAGCAAAGGAGAATTTGACTGTGAGAGCCATGCAGCCGGTATTACCGCAGGCCGAATGGACGGATGAGAGGTAACCCGGAGCACAGAACAGCTTCACCTGACGCTGCAAATTAGGGAGAACCACCAGCGAGCAGCTCGTATCGCAAGTGTGTCGCCACCAGCAACGGCTGCGAGACTGCAGGGAGCGCAGGAAAGCCCCGGCGCTGCTCCCTGTTACGGGGCTGCGCTTTTGATGCAGTAGGAACATTTTTGCATCCATAAACCCAGACAAGTTTGACTCGGAGGCGACGGAGCTCTGCTTTGCGGCGTACTCTGCCTCCCTCTCCTGGCCTGTTCCCAGGCGTTGTACGAATCAAAAACTTTGGGGCAAAGTTAAGTGAAAAGCAGCATTAGCCAGATTAGGATATTTGTCCATTTAAGATGCCCAAAGCCTATGGATGAAAACAGCGGAGCCCGGAGGAAATCCTTTCTGTCATTAACCTCCCGACCCCGCGCCGAGACTTGCAAAACCAGGTTTTGCCGTGGACTGGCAGCTGTAACAAACGCCCAACAAAAAGGAAGATAACAGACGGGCCAAAACACCAATAATCCCTGTTTAAGATCACAAGCACAGGCATCGAAGCCCAACAATTTCTACTCAGCCTTTCTTAAAGGAAACTATTACAATCACACTCTCTCATTCATCATTTTAAACTTTTCATAAAATGCACTTCCCAAGGGAAAGGGGGGGGGGGGGATCAATCTTAAGTGGGGGGGGGGCAATCTTAAGTCACGATTCCCGATTCCCCAGTCAACAAGAACAAAAGCAGCAAACCTCAAGCGAAACATTATTGAGCTCAATGAAAGTAAAGTGCATGACAAAATCCCTCTCTCCACAGGGAAACCATAACTTTCCTGGAGCGCGGTCGAACAGCACCGGGGGTTGCTTTAACCAGCCGGGTTAAAAAGGCTAAAAGGGAAGGGGGAAAAAAAAAAAAAGACAAAACAACTAAAATAAAAAAACCCTGTTCTACTCACAAGGCAGAGCAGCAGCCCCAAGCCTGCATTTGTGTTTTTATGTGGATAAACGTAAACGTATGCTTAATTGTTGGCAAAATTTGAAGTATCAGACTTCTAGACATATCTGGAATACGGTAAAATGCTCAGGATCAATAGGATAGTTAGCATTAGACGCAGTTAGATTCTTGAGAATCTCATTTGTATTTTAAACTTTCCTGTGTGTACTTTGCCATCAAAGTTGGAGATTATGTTGTCTTGGTTTTTTTCCCCGCATGGTGAACAGTAGATATTAAATGGTAGAAAGACCCTCATGAAACGATGGCACTTATTTTGGCCACCTCTGATTCTAAGGAATATCAAATTTTAAATAAAAATGCAGAACTTCATGGAAAAATCTCACTTCTGAAACGCCTTTTCTGGGGTTCCTACATGCGTATAAATCTTTACAGGAGTTTATCCAATTTAACCAGCTGGGAATGTTAAATTACCCTTCAAGTTCATTTACAGTTTGCCTTGAAGATAAAAGCTTTTTTTGTACCCGCAAAAGCAGCATTTCGCTGTTTACAGAAAACAAATCCTGGCTTATCAATTCAGGTAGCTGACATTTATAACTCTTGAAGTATTTGCTCTACTTACCACATTATTTACGAAAGCCCTGGCTCTTGGGGGAGGGGGAGCAAGAAAATCTCAGCTTTCAATTAAGAAATTGCATCTATTTATAGAGGACATTCAGAAACATAAATCCAAGCCCAAAAGGTCTTTCTCCTACTTTGGTTTTTAAGCAACCAGCTCAGCTGGGGCTGCCCATAGCAGTAGCCTGGCTCAAGTCCATAGGAATTTGTGATGATGGCTCACTGGTTTTCAAGTCAGCATGTTATCAGCATATTAACAAACACACGGCAAACTGGAAGATAAGCTCGTGAAAAACAAACTGCTGTCAGTTCTGCAACAGGCCACTGCAAATATATTCCCCAAGCTGAATATATATTAAAAAAAAAAAAGGCAAGCATTATGTTTCTTTGAGAATTTTTGTGCTCTCTCTCAGAATACATTCCAAGAACCAGATTTTTTTTTTCCCCCCCAAAAAAAAAAACCCTTCTTTTACTAAAGAACAGGTGCTTGATAGGAAATCAGGATCCATACACCGGCTGCTCAAGGAGCTGTTTTCCCCCGGCACTGCAGAAGGAGACACCAGCACAGCGGCCACCGGGGGTCAGCACCACAGCAGAAAGGACATTTATTTAAAAAATACCAGCTTTTCTAAAAAACCAGAACTATTCAGGTTGTGGGTACCAACCACAGCCACGCACAGATTGATGGAGAGCCACGTCTGAGAGAGGGGCTGGATTATTTAGTGAGATTTTTTTTTAAAGTCATGGACAGAGCTAGTTTTTAAGAAGTCCCTTGCCATCGTTACCTGCCCGCAGGTGAAAGAAAGAGGAGGAAGCCCAATTCCTTCGCAATCATAAAAATGACATATTGATTTAACCTGTTTTTTGACACATAACTGGAATCTTCCCAGACTAAACAGAGCCCTTCAAGCACGCTGTGCCGGAGATCTTCAGCACAGCAGGCAAAATAAGACAACTCTCTTGGCAACCTGCTAATGCAATACCCAGTGAAGCTGAAAACCTTTTTAACGGTTACTGGGAGGAATATCCCCAGGAAACGCCTGGAAAGACTTTGCTACCTCCAAGTTAGGAGGTAACTTTGCCGACGGACTGCAATTCACCTGGAGTGCAAATCCGCGTGTCAGGGGCAGGCTAAATACCTGAGCTAGCATGGGTGCTCAGAGCTCCCCCTGCAGCAGCTGGGAAATAAGGATAAAAAAAAAAAGAGTAAATTAACCTACCCAGAGCTCTGTGATGCCACAGCCAGGTCACTCTTAATATTTCCAATTCAGTTAAAGGAACTGAAGTATCTTTGCACCACATTGCACCTGCCCCGCAAAGCTTACCGTCCATTCAGGAAAGCATTAAACCCTTATTTAAAGCCTACAGAAATTACCGTACACTCCCAGTTAAGCACACAAGTACTGTTTGTCATGGAAATATGAGGTCTTTGTGTTAGCCATTTATCAAAGCAGCCTCGAGTACTGAACACAGACCAATAAAATCGAGGGATCCTCCACGTATTAGAGCAATCCTGGCAACCACCGCTTTGGAAGATTTAAGCAGGGTTGGAGGGGTACGTAGGATTTGTCCTGCCTTCCTCTGCTCGGGCAAACCGCAGCTGGAACAGAGAGCTGTTACCTGTGATTCCCAGCCCCTCCAGATATAGCTGTGTTTGGATCAAGCATTACAGAAAATACCGGGTAACTGCGTCCTGGCAGCATGCAAAAATAAATTACATCCACTGGAGGCGTGGAACAGATGGAGAATGGTATATGAACAGAGAATAATTCCTGGAATTCTGCAGGCTTACTTTCCTTGCTGTGCACAACTCAGGCCAGGCTCACGCTCGGAGGAAGGGCAGAGCTGACCCTCTTCCCTCTCCCCTCCCTGGCTGCACAGAACAGAATATCCCATCGCTCTGGGAAGCGCTGGGATGGCCTGATGCTTTATAAGCTTTTGCATTGCCCACTCTCGCTGCTTCACCTTTCCCAGAGGCGTCAGAGTCACCGCGCCGTCAGCAATCCTCAGGGCTATTTTTGGCAAATCTGAGGCTGGGCTGTTTAATCTTGCAACCACTGAAGCACACCGTACCTTTGTTTCGGTGTCTGCAAAATCCAGCTAATAATAAGCACCTCTGTAAGATAACCTGAACAGCTCACATGAGGGGCAGAAACTATTTTTATCCATGCAGAAAGACGCTGCGGGGAGAATGAAGTTTCATTTTGCTGCAGGCTCTGCATGCACTCAGCAGTAGATGCCTTTTTTTTTTTTTTTTTTTTTTTTTTTTTTTTTTTTTTTTTTTTTTTTTTTTTTTTTTTTTTTTTTTTTTTTTTTTTTTTTTTTTTTTTTTTTTTTTTTTTTTTTTTTTTTTTTTTTTTTTTTTTTTTTTTTTTTTTTTTTTTTTTTTTTTTTTTTTTTTTTTTTTTTTTTTTGCGCCAAGTCTTTACAGACACACTTTACAGACACACTCTGAATTCTCTGAAATTTAACTCATTTACTTTTTTAACCATTTAGATGAGCGCAGCAGTTTCAGCCTCCACAGCGAATGATGGTCAGCACTGTGCACACAGAACATAACACATCGTGCTGCAGACAAGCAGGAACAGGGGCGCTTGGTCCCTGGATCCAGCAGTAGATCACCGGCACCGAAAGCCACTGGTGAATGTTAAGCATGGCTACAGGAGATCATGCAGCATAATCGCATTGCTCAAGTAACTGGGTGATCAGGAAAAAAAGAATAGTAGAAACACAAATAAATTTAATTACCTGGAACTTACTTTCAACACAACAGGCAGCAAAGCCCAACTGGCAGAGCAGCACTAATGCAGAGCTTGTACCGAGGTGAATGAATTGTATAATTAACCAGGCTCACGGCAATTTAAACCAAGGTCACCATCTCCAGCTGTTTTACTGGGAGCTGTCAAAAAGTGCTTTTTGGATTAAGTCTTACAGAACGATGTTGCAAAAATGCCCAGATGCATCAGCTGATAACAGTCCTCATTTGCAACCCACGACCCTTGGGACACAGCAATATTTTCTTCTGCAGAAAAGCCATCGGTTTCTCTATCCTAACCTGTTTTCTCTTTACACAGAGGTTAGATGACACTACGCTTTCATTCCCAGAGCTAATGGAATTCAAACCTAGCTTCCCCATCTCATACGACTTCATATATTTTATTACACTCAAAGCCAGGATAATGTATAGATATTTCAAGACTATTGTATTTTGGCTCTGTAGGAATGTTTTGTTTTGGAAAGGCTCAAGCATTTTTAATTTCATCATTGCAGCCATTGCATTAGTTAGAACGATGAAGTACAGAGGCAATACCTCAGCCTTGTTCAGCTGATTTCCCAGTTAAAATGTTGATGGCCTGGACACGTTCTAGTAAAACGCTTCCATTATTTCATATCAGAATTTAGGCAACTTAAAAATATCCACTTACACAGTTCTCAACTAGCTGTATCAAAAATCCCCGCCTTCCATAAAACAGGATAAAGCCATAGTAAAGGCAAATACCTTGCTTAATGCCTTTCATTCCACTTTTCTTTTAACAATGCATGGCCATCAAAATTGCCTCAAAGACCTCCAAAGAAAGAAAGGATAACCAATTCATGTTTGTAGCTGCAAATCTAATCACATGCATGTTTTCAGTTCATTATTTTCGTGTCATAAAAATAAGATGGTTGCTTTCAATTTGAAGGAATTATTATATCCTTACACTATGCTATTCATGAACATTAATTGACAAAACCAAATTTGTCCATCAGGAGTGCAGATGAACACTACCCATAATTTAATCAGGAGTAAATCAGCTGGCAAGTGGTTCATACACAGATGCTGTAATAATTGAGTCTCTCCATTGAGATGACAGGGAACAATTTATATTTAATTTATGCAAAGAAAAATATTTTCAGTATTTTCTTTCTGTTTTCTGTTGTCGAGGGTTTTTTGGCAGATACTTGATGGCGTACGGCAGTCCTAACCTTCTGGAAAAGCTTTTCCTCTCAGTTTGAAGAATAAACCCCTCCTGCTGTGTATTATATATATAGATGTGGGTACATATACATAGTTTCATACTTATTAGTATGCCCACAGTCGCTGCCCCCTCCTCCCTCCAGTGGCTACCCTGCGCTGGTCTGGTTTTAAGCAGATGAACCATGTCTGCGTGGATTCGCCCGGCACAAGGGGCTCTCCCACGGGGCAGAAGTGACAGAGGAGTTACCTGGCCGCGGTGGGGGTGGGAAGCAGACCCACAGCACTGGGCATCTTGCTCAGCTCCCGGCTGCTGTGACCTGTTTCATCAGATCCCAGAAGTCCAGAGTACGACTTTGGGGAGTATAGCACCAGATCCATCATTGGAAATGTGGATTTGGCTGCAGTCTAAGTCCAGCTTTCCCCACTTCTTTAATACCCAGACACCTTACATTCCCGTTTTTGGAAAATACCGTTTTTCTCCCCTCTTCCAAGCAGGTAAAATCCATCAACCTCAGGACACGATCTACTGTTTGGCCATTAGAAACAGCTAAGCTCTGCTGGAAGAGACCCCTGACCCATCATCTCAGCCACGCACTGCAATTCCCATGAGCTTTTCAACTCTGGAAAAAAAACCAAACTAGGAAAACCACTCGCAGATAACAAACCCTCCAATCTGTTATACACCAGTTTGCTCACCGAAATGCAGTCTCCATTGATTTCTCATGCACTTCACATTAATATTTCTAGAGTATTAGCTAGTCATCGTCTTTTGTGCCCCTGCCCTTCGGAGCCCCGTGCAGCACCCCTGGGTCACCTGCGGCTTCCCGAGCGAGTAGCAACGGCACAATATTTGTGTGATTAAAAGGAGAACATTGTAAAGCAATAAAAGGTATAAACAGCAAGTGAACTCCATCCACAAGGCACTGATCGCTGTTTTCCTCCTGGGGAGCAGAGCGCTACCTAACAAAGTGAAGAGAGAGATAAATGTCACTTTTTTTTATCCCTAGTAACAGCTCATTCCACTGGGCGGAAAAGAAAAATATTAGTGATCTTCCCATTTCATTCCCGTGGCCCCTTAATCTATTCAGCTCAGGCAGGAGCACGTCATCTGTCAAGGAGGATTTTTACTTATTGCTTTTCTGGGAAGAGGTAAATGACTTTTCCTCCTAGCGCTGGAGCTGGCCCCGGAGAGAATCAGATTATCCTGTTCTCCCTTAAAACACAAAACTCAGAGGGCTTTTGGAGTAGTTTGTTTCTGATACATTTCTTGTCATCTCAGAAAAATAGGGGTTTGGTTTTGATAAAAATGACACCTCTCTCTGCACCAGCGCACACAAGGTAATTTAGCATGACGATATCATGCACGGAAAGTTGGCAGGGATCTCGTCCACATGTTCTCAAGCACCATAGTGATGAGCACAGAGATTTATGCCGGTTGCTTTCAAGCTGCTGAAGCCCGCCATAATACCAGGACGTAAACCCGGATGATAGCTCCACCCCGAGGGAACAGAAACCTCCAAGAGCAGGCAGATTTAGTTAAAGGAAAAAAGCAACATTCCCACCCTTACCATTGAATTTCCATGAACTAACAGTCAGGCCCTAATTTTGTAATGCTGCAGTAAACAGTTTTCTATTCCAGGTTTCTGCAGGGCTGGCCAGCAGTCTGACAGCTTCTGGTGCCTGCATTGAGCATCACAAGTCTGTTGCCCAGGAGGACCAGACTCTTGGGCATCGCTGAGTTCATCTCACATCACTCACCTGATACCTGCTCCTGCTTCTCATTTCCCCAAAACTAGGAAATCTGCTCTTGCACAGACCTAACCTGCGGCATGCTAATTAACCAAGACTGTTGCAATCATCTTTGCAAACAAAGTCTCTTTGCTACGCATCGTCTTCTCATGGGAGAGCAAATGAAACAACTTGTTACCATGAAAAATTTATTACTGACTAATGCACGTAGGAAACCTAATGCTCTAAGTACCAAGGAACATGTTTCCAGCCCTGATTCCGTGCGGTCTCAAACCAACCGATCCAAGCAAATTTTATGCTGACTGTTTTCTCTTGTTGTCCATGGGAGGAAAGAAGAGCTGTCACAAAAGCTTTGCTCAAACGCTCTTGTAGCTGGAGCCTGAGCTCGCCAAAGTGTTGTACTTAAGGAAACCCAGGACCAGAAAGGATCGCAGCTTTGATGTGGACCCGTTAAATCATCTTTCACCGTACACATGTGGCAGAAAATAAGAGGGGGACACGGCTCCCTAAGTGCCTGATGGGCACTGTTAACCTCAGCTTTGGGGAAGAAGGTGAAACCGTATTACCTGTGCCCCGTTCCAGCTCCAGGTAAAAGGTTTGAAACCAGATCCTGTTTGGTTGGTGTTTAATTAAATCATGGAAAAATGCACAAGGGACTAAGGATAAAAAAAAAATGTAACAGCACAGATGGTAAACGTTCATCTCCTCGGCCTCATTTTGAAAGGTCAGATTTCCTTCAACATCTTATGAGGGGCAGAGATTTTCCCATAAATTCTTCCCCAATTGCCCGACGCATGCTTTACATCAGCAATGATATTAGTAAAGTTTTCTTAACAAAGGACTTGGCTATAAAGGAGTTATTAGGCAGAGAAATGTCCCACATGGAAATGCAGTAAGTTACAGACAAGCATCGATCCGTGGTTTTATTTTAAAAAAAAAAAAAACCAAACAAAACCCTCCCTGCTCTGCTGTGACTCTGCTCCTTTATTAAGCTGTCAGTGCTGGGTTTCCCTCAGACCTCAGTTGCGCACTAGAGAATCTGTCTGCTCTGTGACTCTGCTTCCTTTCTCATCAGGCACTGCCTTGCTGTCAACTCAACGCCTTATAATCACTGAAAAGCAAGTCAGTGCACCTATAGCGTCCGACGCAACAAATAGAGGCGTTTCCTTGAGGAAATGTTCAAGGAAACGTTCAACGTTTCAAATTTGTTCCAGGAAAATTTGCTGCCTTCTCCAGTAAAAAAAAAATGAACACAAACAGCATCAAGGGCCAAATTACTCCTCGGCTGGAGCATCCATACGAACAGCGATACCTTCGCTACCCTCCGAGGTGCTTCACTTTCGACTCTGAACCCTGCTCGCAGTTTCTCCACTCATTGCTGACACTGTTGAAAACTCCTTTTGCTACCGGCGTTTTTCTGGTGCAAAGCAGCGAGGGGGGTGGGAGTCGTTTCCCCAAGGGGAGGTGAAAACGTTCCTCTGCAAGGAAAGGAAAACTTGGAAACGGCTTGGGAGAGGAGCACGGTTCGGGCCCCCCAGAGGCTGTTTGCTCCTTAGGCTCATCGCAGCTTGAGGTGGGAGACGTGTTGCCCATCACGTTCTGCCATGAGAGCGCCACTACTTCGTATCACGGCCATAAGCTTTGCCCAGGTACCGTTCAATGTCAAGTACGCTTCTTTCCTCTCCCATTTACCTACTCAGAGAAGCACCTTGCTGTTGCAGAGGAGGTGCTAAAGGAAACACTGCTGTATTCTGAGGTCTTAAGATAAAGTTCTGCCCAAGTTCTGCTCCACAGAAAAAAAAGAAAACCTTAGAGTGACAGGATATCTCCGTACAAACGGATCCACGAATACAGTCTATAATTCGTCAGAGCCCTAGGTTTGGTTCACAGTTCAAGGCACATTTTTATTCACATTCAACACACATCAGATTTGCACTCTTTGCTCCAAGGAGCCCCGTTCCCCAGGAAAACATCATCCAAATCAGAGGGTACATAGCAGATTTTTTTTTTAAATGCTGTTTTGTTTGTTTTAAAACCATATTCAGGCACCAGACAAAGGAATCCTATGTTGCATATTCAATGTTTTGTTTGCAATAAGGTGCTAGACCGGATGAGATTCCAGGGATTTCATGCTGCAGGACAAATATATTGCACAGGTAATGCTGCATCTCTCTTTCCTCACATTTCTCTCGAGAAGAACCAGATCAAGAGCTAAACTACAAATCTAGGGGGGAAAGGCAAAAGCTTTGAGCCACGTTACATTGATTTCCATAGAACTCCTGTGAACTTTGCATCATGTCCTTAATTTTCTACTTGGTAGCCAAACAAAACTCACATCCATTTGTGGAGCAACCATCAGAGTGGGATACAAAATACACATAATGGATAACATGTATGTAATTGAAAGACAATATGTGAAAGTTTCAGTGCAACATCTTAAAGTCTGGATGATTTTCAAATTACTTAAGCCTTCGTGTTCATTCTGGTCACATCTTGAACCGAGTTCCTTATTTCGTAACCAATGGAAAATTAACTGGCAAGATATAAAAAAAAAATGGGAGCCTAACAAATCAGCAGCGTCTGTGAGCCAAAGAATTAATGGAAAATGACAATTAATCTAATGGAGCAGTGAGTCAGAGAATAATACATGGCGATAAGTCCAGAAAACTGCATTATGCCAAACAAGTTGCTTGGAAATTGCCCGCGTATAAAGAAAGTGATTTCTCTGCTAAGCCTAATTCTTCAAGAGAGCCCTCAACTCTTCTTGAGATCAGGTCTCGCTCCATATATTCAATACTTCAAGGGAGGACAGGGGGGAAATACCCTTCAAATTCTCAGTCTCACTCATTTTTAAGTTTGGTAGTGCCAATCATAAATCTTTCAGATTTTTATTTTTAATGCAGAAACTGTCAAATGGAAAAAACCTAGAGTTTCATTTTGGTTTTAGCAAAATTCATAGCAAGAATCTGTGCCAGATTCCAATCCATGCTTCAAACAAGAAAGATCCTCCAGCATTGCCTGGTGGACAGGACTTTCAGCTGAGATCGGGAAGGTTTAGGACTGGGTTATGAAGCCAGCCTCTTTCTCAACTACTCCTTTTGGAAATCATCAGCCTTGTGGTTAGGTTGGACCAGATGAAAACCCCACCAACCTGCACGGCTTGCCCATGAAACAAAAACCTTATTCTCTGAGCAATCCTAGATAGGAATTACAGTCCCTCTGTTGAAATTACTCTCTCTTGAAAGGTGACCGTGCCCCCAGCCGACACTGACAGATCTTTCGGGCATCAGGCAAATTTAATGCCTGCAACAGCAAGGACTTACTGCCTTGGGAAACTGGAGCTTTGTCAGTGAACTCCCAAACCAGCGAGTTAAGCCAGCTGCAGTCTTCTGATCTGCACAAGTCCCCGCGCTCAGTGCAAATAAAAAACCCCAGGTAACTGCAAGCAACACATCCCAGCAAACAAACTCATCGAGGCATAGTAAGCATGGTAAGGTAAGCGGCAACAGTAGGGTAGAAAAGGAAGATAGTAAGCTAATTTTCAAAAGAGCATCCTACGCAATGTACCAGTAAGCGGTGCTTCAGAGTTTAAATAAAGATCTAGTACTTGTGCAAAGGGCAAAAGAGCTTTGGAGCAGGGCTCCCATATGACAACGTACTCTTTAGACTAATATTGTGATTACCGTAGTACTTCCTAGGGTATTATGCAAATCTACAAAAACTATGCATGAATAATCAGCCAATTATGCAGAATCAGCTGCACAACAAAACTTTTCCAGTCTTCCATCAAATAGGAAAACGTGCAGCTGGCAGGAGAAAAGTTAACTTTCAAAACATTCAGTGTTGGTTTTTCAGAGCAAGTTACTGAAGCGCAGCATGAGGCGAGAGGGGACACACATTTGCAACAGGGTGCCACACTCTGTCCCCCGAGGACAGGTACTGATACACAAAACCTAAGGCGCATTCTGCAGGCAAAGCCCAGGTCTTCTCACAGGTGCTTTGGAGGAAAAGAGTCCTTATAACAAAGGCAGAAGCTATAGAAAACATGACGTCCTTCCAGGTGGCACATGAAAGTTCTGCTGTCAAGTCTGTGATTTATTTAGAGTTCGGCATTTCTCCAAGCACATAGTTTGACATTTAATTAAGGCCAGGACCTTTATCATTCAAGCATATCACAGCGTTGTTAAAAAAGCCCAAATGTCACCAGCGACAGTGGTGTGGTACTGGGTGTCTACAAGCCTTGCTCATGAAGTTTGGACTGTACAGGTCAGAAGTTGACCCCACAGAGCTCCTCAGAAATTCTCATTGCAAAAGAATCGCAGGGGGCAAGATCTGGTTTTATGCTTTGTAAAGGCACTTGCACAGCCCTACACGAGGTAGAGCCCTTTTATGGCTCTATCCCAAACGTCACTTGTTCAGTGGCATAGGACATAGCTAAGTAACTGGAGCTTGGTGTCCCAAACCTGTACCCACTCCTGTTTCCTTAGGGCATCCTTCCTGCCCTCATTAAAACCCCGGAGTACAGTGACAGCTTGGGTAGCCAAGTTTTGCAAGGCCCTCTGAACACAGCCATATCCATGAACACATCAGCTGAAGTTCTGCTCTCAGGGATACTGAGTATATATTGTTATTGCCCTGTGAGCAGAAAGCTCGCACAGATGAAAATCACACGCACGCATAATCTACTCATTTGCTTTGAATGTCAGTGATGTTCAGGGCAGCCATCCTTACATCGCACTTCACCTTGTACCTGAGAAGACATCTAGAAAATCCTACAAAAATGATCCATCAGAAGGAAGAAAATCTTAATGTTGAGTTACTGAGGTGGGATTCAAAAGCCCTAGATTCACAGGCTTCCTCTCTGGCATTTCCCCATAAGAAAGGGAGAGGAAAAACAAACAAAACTAAAATTACCACCTGTGTTTTCCCACCTGGTTGGTCTTACTCATTTGGAAAACAAAATGCTCACTCAGGACTGGGGCTTTCTCACACATCTCTTCTTTGTGTAACATCTGATATAACAGATCCACAGCCTTTGGACTGATCCCAGGCCATATAATACAAGAGATTAATACCAAACCCTCGTGAAAAACTGCCCGACATTTCCTTGGGGGCAGCAGCATGATCACAGGCTTGATTAACTGAGTAGTTGTCAGCTAACGAGTCATCCTCCTAGCTCAACCTGTGAAAGTACTATGAGACGCACAACATAAGTCACACAGAGATCTGCAACCAAACCCTAATATATAATATTTTGGATCTCACCCTGTAAATAAAAACACTACAATCCAAACATCATTAGTTACAGAATTGGCTGGGGAGAAGAGAGAGAAAAGAGGAGAGAGAAAGAGGGGATGGGACACTTTGGAGAACATATTTGCTAAGATATATGCACCATCACAGACAGCAATAAGAAAGTACCGGTAGGTCCAAGGAAAATGAGCACTGGAAATTCAGAGCAAGTGTTTTTTACGGTATCAGTGCAAAACCCCAGGCTTTCTCCACAGCCATAAGTAAATAAATACATCCATCCTCAGAGCTACCTGTAAGCAGGGATAGGAAAAGAGGGCGAGTCGTGTAAAATTCATTATGCCAATCTATTAGTCTTGTGAATTCAGGTACGAAGGAGGATGCTAGTGCAAAGCTCTGGGGCACTTAACGGACCGGTACTTCAGAGCAGCCTTGCGGAGCAAGTAACGAAAAGCAAGAGGCAAAAATAGAAAACTTGGGTGTAGTTATGTTACACAGTCCCTCTTTAATACCAAAAGGTGCAGGCGACGGATAATCAGGCCCATCCTATAGATGTTACAAATGTGTGAAAACAACTGGGAAAAGAAACAGAGCTTCCAGGTGCTACGGTAACACAAACAGCCAGAAAAAGCAAAGGAAAAAACCCAAACACTTTATCCTTCATAGAACTGAATACCAAAGCAGAGATCCACACACCTAGAGATGCTCTACAGAGTCTCTGTTGTTGCTCTGCAACAGTCACCCTCCAAAACAGCAAATCAACCTCCAGTTTGAATGTCATTATTTTGAAATTGGAAAACCTGCTATCCATGTTGTGTACACATCTAAACACGATGGTAACTTCCACTGTCAGGCAAAAGGCAGCTTGTTCCAGTCTACATTAACCCAAAACACACAATCATCCCAACCCTTGCCTCGTATCTGTAACTATTTGGCCACAAAGCTTTTAAGTGGTTTTGGGAGAAGTTGAGGCAGGTGCACAAATGCCACAGGGGTCTCTCCAACTTTCCCTTTGGAAAACACCAGGTTTTGGGAAGAATTTGGGAAACAGGGGGGGAAGAGATTAAGGACACTGCAAACCAGGAGGTGAGATGTAGGATAATGAGGTTGTACACGCGTGCGTTCCCCTCTTACCTGCTTCCATCAGCTGGCACTGCTGCCCGAAAACTTGGGAGAAGGTAACAGGGCCTGCTGCAGAGCTGGAGGTCACCGGAGAGGAGTCCATAGCTCTCTTCGGGTCCTTTGTGTTAGTCATGGGGCAGAGCCCAGCAGCTGTGAGAAGCCTCCTGTCCCCCCACAGATCCTCAGCGGGCAGGAGGACACCCCCGCTGAGCAACGGTGCCTCTTCCCGAGCCCAGAGGATGCTCCTTTCTCTCTTCTCAAGGGAGAGTAACAACACGCGCGTTTTCAGTTGAGCGTCACTGATATTTTCATCGAGACCTGTCTCTGCCTCTTCCAGGAGTTTTGTGGTGTGTCCCAGGCAGGTCTGGTGGCCTCAGGCACAAATTAGCATTCAGCAATGAGGGTTGACCCCTCCTGGGGTACCTGCCATAGCTACAGCAAACATACGAGTCTCTTTTCTTCTCCTCTTGGAACCGAGATGTCTAAACCCAGCAGCTACCTTGTCCATCAGCTTGGGCACATCTCCTCTCGAGGAAACACAGGGAGTTTTCCCCCGTGCGAGGTACGGGGCACCGCCGGGGTGCCGAACCTCCGTCTTTCCAGCCCACCCGCCGCCCACCAGCTGCCGAGGACGCTCGGAGATGCTGGAGCACCAGGAAGATCTCCGCCTCCCTCCGGGGTTTTGAGCCCGAGCTTGGCGTTAGGAAGTTAGAGGAAGGCTTCCAGCTGATGAAGCCGAGAGCGGAGGAGCCCCCCTACCTGCCGCCCCGTCCCCAAGATGGTACCTGCGGCTCCGGGGGCTGCCTGCCTCCCTGCCTCCCTGCCA
>NW_008794443.1:1920581-1922190 GCF_000699145.1 Aptenodytes forsteri
CCCCCCGCGGTTTATTCCTTCCTTACGGCCCTCTCTCCCCTTCCCCCAGCAAAAGAGGCGAGGGGGAGGAGATTGGAGCCGCCGTTAAATAACATTTCCTCTGCCCTGCTGCAGTGTCCCTCCCTCTCCCCCGATGCAGCGCCTGTTCCCGGGAGCTCTTCTGGAGGCACATGGAAGTGCTAACTCAGCCAGGCAGCAGAGAGCCGCTTGCCTTAACCCCCTCACGCCTGCTTGCCGAGATGCTCAAGGGAAAGGGGGAAAGAGGGCGAGGACTGGTACCCAAACCTGCCTACGGGATGCCCATCGCTTTGCCTCCCGCAGGGCTGCGGTCGCTGCGTTGCTGTAACTCTTTCAGTGTAAATACCAGCCGGGGCTGTTTGCATGGAAGAGGGGCCAAGAGTTAACTCCCAGGAAAGTCTGACACAGCTGATTCATCTTCACGTTAAAAACTCCCTCTGCCCATGCAAGGGGTGCTGACTCCAGGTGCTCTGCATAATGTTGTCCTCTGTGAGTCATCGGTGCTTTCTTTGGGAAGCCTGCTGGGAAGAAAGGTTACACACGGCTAGGAAAACACGCACCGTGACCTAGGTGGAAATACAAAACTGCCAGATTATAGCAACAGAAAGCCCAGGGTAGAGCATGCGAGTCACCTGCAGGTAGCCCAAAACCCGGGTGAGGCAGGGTGGTGTTCTTAGCCCCTTTCTGCAGCCAGCTGAGGCAGAGAGAGGCAAAGTGACTTGTCTGGGGACACCTGGAGAATCTTTAGCAGCAGGGAACTGAAGTCACATCTCCTGGTCTGTGCTGCAGGCAGCACAGCTCCTCTGGCAATACCGCTGCACAGGGTGGACGCTCAGCCGGGAACTGGTGTTGCCCAGAAAATCCCATCTTTATCATTTGATTGTATCTACTCCCTCTCTCTGCTACTCTAAAGAAAATGATAGATTTCGCACTTTAACAGCTGCTAAACTGATTCTGTACTGTGAAAGCTATCACCTCCCATGAGATTGCTCCTTCCTATAATGATTTAAATGGTTTTAGGCTCAGATCAGCTATGGCAGACTACAGTCCAAACAAACAGAGACATCTTCGCATGTTTGGGTCGCTAAAGACACAGGAACAATTTCTGTCCTCACAAGAAGACAGAGATTTAACTTGACCTTCTCATCTATTAGATGGAGGAAAGCAAAAATTGGGCCAGACGGTCCACATGTCTTCAACATTCAGGTATTTATTCTTGTGGCTGTTTTCTTCCTTCCTGACTCTGTTGCCTGTTTGCTCTCTCTGACCATGCCCAGCTGCCCAGAGCAAACTGCCATTTGGGCAAAGTCTGCTGATATTTGAAGCCTACAAAAGCACGTTCTAAAACTATGCAAAATGTCAGAAAAAGCTGATATAAGAAGAGTGGCGTTTAGTCGGGTGGGAAGGCGTAAGCGAAGGGCAAAGGGACTAGAGTCGGTTCTACTTCCAGCATCACCTCGTGCAACATGCACTGCTGATCATGTACCAGGAAACCCTCCCAGAGCTGCTTGGCAACTCCTCTGCAAAATCCAGCTGCATCCAGCTCTGAAATACTAAAGCATAATTATGAAAAAAAATATATATATATACA
>NW_008794443.1:1923077-1974942 GCF_000699145.1 Aptenodytes forsteri
GTTCTACTTCCAGCATCACCTCGTGCAACATGCACTGCTGATCATGTACCAGGAAACCCTCCCAGAGCTGCTTGGCAACTCCTCTGCAAAATCCAGCTGCATCCAGCTCTGAAAGACTAAAGCATAATTTAAAAAAAAAATATATATATATACACAAGAGGCTACCTGAAAGTCCCTTTCCCCTATTTCCTTAACAAAACTTTTCCAGCTTTTCAAGATTTCAGAGATTTTAATGCTGCAGAGCAATCCACAGATATATTTTTCCTCCTCCCAATTCCATTATGCATTAGGAGAGTGCATTGAAAGTTCTTGAAAAGCAAAAAGAACCCACCCAAAGGTCTTAGAAAATCTGTATTCCGCAGGTGCTAAGGACCCTGTCACTGGTAGGATGGGTACCCTGGGTATAAAAAACCTCCCCAGAGAGGGAATAGAGAAAAGTGGGAAAGTGTTAAAGCCTGTTTGCTATTTGATTTCTGGAGCATGCCTTGTCGCTACAGGGCTGGGGAGACGGCAGTCTCGCCCCCACCTCCTGCTCTCAGGAGCGGGGTTTGATGGTTCTATATGGAGCACTGTGTACAGCACAGCGCGCCGCAGCGGTTACACAACACGCTGCGCAGCCACGCTTCATTTAACACCGTTGTTCACAGCTTGCAGCCATTAGATCAAGTCGGTACATGTCCCTAAAAATCAGAAAGCAAGAAAACAAGCCATCTTGTTTGGGCTGGTTTGGGAGCTGTGTACCTGCTCAGCATCAATTACCTTCTCGCCCAGCGAGACGCTGGGAGCAGATCAACAGTGCAGGGGTACACCAGCACCTAATCTTTCCTCTGAACAGCAGGCCAAGGGATGCTCCAGTTTAGCTCAGTACTTTTTGCTCTTAAGAAATGACCCTCTACGAGGTACAGAAATTTTCCTATGACATTTTCCACTTATTTCCCTGCAGCTCACCTGAATGTTACTCACGCAGCTGACAACTGCATTGCTGTGCCTAGTCCCATGCAGGATCCAATCCCAGATTTCCTCCTCTGGGCTTCTGTGCTTACCACAACAATCTGAGGTTTATTTAATATGTACAAGGTTCCTTAAGGTTCCCCCCCCATTCTGCAGGTGTCACTGCTAACCCCATCAGCTTCAGGGATTGACTCCACATGGAAAATAACTACTAATAAACCAGATAGATAACCTGACTCAAAGCTTATCTTTTTAGGTGAAAAGGAAAAATATTAGGGTTAGGAATAATGTGACCCTTGTTAAGACACTGGAGCTCAATTTAAGAGGTGCTGTGCTTGCACGCAGTGAATGAAACATGTGCAGGTGCTGCACTGGCAGCGCGGGAGGAACGCGAAAGGGAGAGGGTCCATCCCTACCCATTAGTAAGTGGGAGCTTGTTCTGCTCTTCCGCTTCCTAACACAAGCTGTGCGCTCAACTGGGAAGTTTCAGCTTCGTTTAAGCTTAATGAGACATAAAAACAATGGCAGCATTCTCAAATAGGTATGAAAAGACTTCCGCTGGCAAAAAAGCCAACCAGGTAACTTGATTACCTCTGCCAGCCCTTCTCAAAACACCAAGCGTTTCCTTCTGTTGCACTCTGCCAGTGCCTGCAGGGCTTGCCAGACCCGAGGTATCTGTCTGGCAGCCTGGTTAATGGGAAATCCCATACACGGCAAAGAGCATCTATCGGTACAGCACTCCAATAGCTGCCCTGTGGCCACCAAAAGGGAACACAAAAGATGTCCAGTGACTGTGACCACCTCGGACCGAGCTCTCACGGGCAGTTTTGCTCTGATGGACTTTCACTTTCTCCGTGGGAGTTCCGTGCAGTCATTAAGGCTTTCGGACGATCACTGGCTCTGAAAGCCTGTGTTTCTGACAGCCATCTCTAGAAATGAAAATTCACTCTCATCTCTGTTTGCCTCCTGTGAGCTTTGTCACAGATAAAGCCTTAGCCAGCCAAGGGGCAGATTTGGTCTTGTGTGCCTTTCGATTACCAAGAAGAAGAGAGATGCGATCTCAGCTGGGCGCTTGCTTCCTTTTCAAAGGAAAAATTCATGCAAATAACACCGCAGTAGACTTCCAAGTGGTCTACTCCCTTCATCTCAGATCTGCCAGACTGCCACGTGACATCCCTTCTTTGAAGAGCCTCGTTCCACCCCAGGTTCCTGGTCAGAGACAATATGATTATAATATTTCTGCTTAGCAACGGAGTTCATTGATGGGGCCAAACAGATTTGTTCATCAGGAAATTTCCTCTGACGCAGTAACACAAACAGCTTAACACCGCAGCCGAGTCACCATCAAATCACCAAGTGCAATGAGAAGTCCATTAGCACTCGTTCTGGAACGACTAACGTCTTTGCTGACAAGTCTCCCCATGTCATTTTGTGAGGATGTAGCAACTCATTTCCTCCACACTGACGATCAGTTGGTCTGACAGGCAGTTCAGAAGTCCTGAAATGCAAAGGGAGTGGTTTTGTGCACCTCCAGCACTCAGTCCACAGTGACAGCAGCAGAGAAGCAGTTCAGATCAGGACAGAAGAGTCTTGGTAAACGCCAGCTTAATGGATATCTGCTTCTCTTCCACATCGAATTATCTCACTGAACAGACAGCAGTGTGCCACACGAATATGTATGAAAGGGAAAGAAGCTCAGTTAAACTCATCACATCAATAGAACAGGCGTTTTATTACAGTGATATTTAACATTTCTAGAAATACTCTGTGCAAGAAATGGGGGTTATTCACAATGAAGTTCTCAGTAGCAAAGGAGTCTGTAATGGAGGAGGACTCAGGAAAGAACATAGAAAAATTCAGACATTATCCTTAATGAGATGTCATCAGCAACAAATGGTAACAAGTGAGAACTCATTTCTTGTGTGGCAGAAGCCAGTGTTTCACTGTTACAAGGCAGAGACTCTGGAAAAAAAACAACAGATAAGGATTTTTGCATTTGCTTCCAGCACAGCACTGTCATAAGGAGGGCTGGCAAAATCATTGGCTGGATGCATGGGGAAGTATGGATGCAATTATTCCTCCACAGACAACACTACTAAGATCAGTTCTGGAAGCTTTACGCAATTCTGATGCCTGTGTCATGCTAGGAAAATTAGGTATTTTGTAGAACTCAATGAATTTGAAGCAATGCACTCAAGGTTTGGCATCAGAGACAGCAATTAAACATATTTCTCCCTTCCTTCAGATTACATCTCCATCAATTCTTGGCTGAAAGACAATTTTGGTTGGTTGGGTTTTCTTCTTTCAAAAAAATAAAAGTTTGAACGCTACAGAAGAAAATGATGTTAAGTGGTGCAGACAGAAGTCCTACTCTAAAAGACTTAGAGAATTCTGCAAGTAGTTTATCAAAAGTAAGGCTGAAGCATGGCTTCATTAATGTATAAATATCCTTGTAGAAAAGAAATACTAACTATGAAAGGACTCTAATCAGTAAGTGCTAGGCACGAAGAGAAGCTGAATTCAGATACAGACATTATCTACTAGGACAGAGTACTAAAGGAAATAGTCTGGATATTTCACTTCTCAAGGTTAAAGTAAGATGCATTCCTGAATCGATACACCCCAGGTAAATGTTAATCACTGCACTTAACAGAGAAACCAAAGAATGAAGTTCAGGGAGTCCGTCAGTTAAGCACTCTGGCTGTAGGAAGATTCAATGTATAAGAGAGTAAATATGTTGCGTAGATGACAGGATGTGAGTATAATAATGAGCAATATGTTTTATAGTGCAAGCTTTCTGATGTAATGCTGGTCCCCAAACAGTCTATTCCACGGAGCTTCAGCCGGAGGGGTGAGGAGGACATGAGCCTGGAGATAACACCCTCTCGCCTAGTTCTTTGCACAGCCATTGACACTGGCAAAGCAAGGGCAAAAAAAAAAAAATTATTAAAAAGAAAACCAACCCTGCTAAGTCCTGCTCAAGTCAAGGTGACCCAAAAATTAGCAGAGCACTAAAAGGGGGGGGGGCTATTTGCACTAACATCTCATATCTAAGATAATATTTCCAGAGCAGTCTAATATTTAACAACTGCCTCTTCTTCTTCCAAGGCAGCTGCAAAGCAAGTCATAAAACAAATGCAGCACAGCTTGAAATTCTCTCCTACCCCACAAGCACCTGTCTGTCCCCCTCCTCTTCTTCATTTGAGAATAAATGACGATTGTTCATGATCAGTAGGCCAGAACGTGCTTCTCTGTCAACTTCCCAGGCCAGCTCATCCCTAAACTGAGAGAAATGTCTCTTGCATCAAAAGGCGCAGTGCTATTTCCGTATGCCCTCTGGGGCCCTCGTGGGACCGGGCTGGGAGCATCCGCTGTTGACTTCACCCAGGCTGCCAGCCATCAGCCGCAACGATTTCTGAGCAATGACCTTGACTTGATGCAAGCCAACGACCCAGAGGTGAAAGGCTCCATTGCTCATAAGCCAGGAAAACGTTACTCAGCAGCGCTTGACGTACATTTCTATTTCTACTGTTCTTCCACAGCTGACCCATCTCACATATGAGATGACAAGCTGTCGGGGATCTCAGGTGTGAAGTATTTGTGTCCTCAGTGTCCACAAAGTGGTTTTTTTTCTTGAGCACACACAATACTCTCTATCTCCTATAGCCTTGAAGGACTATTTACAATTGGCACTGGCATCAAAAACTGAAACAGCCTAACTAGTTTTCATAACTGAGATTTTGTGAGGGGATTCTGCCACCGGCAGGGTCGTGTTGTCTGCGTCCTTCTGCCTCCTGGCAGCTGCAAGCAGTGTGATACATACAGTGGTACAGCAAACAGTAGTAAGGCAGTAGCTTCGTTATGAGAAGGTTTTTTTCTCCTTACCTGTTTTTGAAGGTAAAAAAGCCACAGCTCTTATAAAAAGGAGTAATTAGTGCTGCTTCACGTGACAGCACAGACAGAGGAAAGAAAGTATGTAGCTATTTAGTTAAAGAATATTTCAGAAGATTCTCATGCAGGGAGAGAATTACAGTTTAGCAAAATCTGATCACTCAAAACGACTGAAACTGAATGCCATTTAATAAAAATCAGGTAGGCTGCAACACTGCAAGAGGAGGTTGACTGACTTAGGCTGCTGCAGGCAAGGCAACAACATGCAGCAGTGACAACAGTGATTTTTTACTAACAGGTCAGATTTATAATGCATAAGGAATCTTCAGATTTTCTGGGGCAAAAGAGCCATTTTTAGCCTATGTGAAATTAATATTAAGACCTATACGTCAGCTGTTCCCAAACCTGTTTGTTCTATCTGCTATTTTTTTAAAGAATGTGGCTCAATTAATGCACCAGTGATGAAGAGCTACCCACCGACCCTCAGCGGTTCCCTTACAAAAGTGCCAAGTCCCACAGCCCTGCACAAGGTATAAAATTCCCCCTCGAGGTGTTGTGATGGAGCATATCCTTTAACAGAGATGAACGAAACAGGGAGCATTTCTAGGAAGCGAAAAACCCTCCCACTTCATGCTCAAACTTTCACCTTCCGATAGAGGAAAGCAACCCTTGAAGTTCATCGTATTGCGTTGCTTCCACAATGCTGCAACGCTTCAACAAGAGGTTTGGCTTTGAATGGAGAGTCCAAACTACAAAGGGCTTGTGTGCTGCTTATCCAAGCGTGTAGACCCAGAGTCTGAAGCTCTCAGGAGAGCTCGGTCTGCAGTAATTACTGTCAGCACGCATGGAGCCTGATAGAAATGTCGCCTTGGCCTACCTCCTTCCTCCTCTCCTGCCACCCACCCGAAAAACCCCCAAAACATTCAGCCATTTCAGAGCTAGAATACGTTGGATCTCCATTTTGAAGACTTCCTTTGCTGAAATAATAATAAATATTTCCATGATGCGGTTTGTCACATTAATTTATTGTTGTTCTTTTTCTTTACATGGCGGACAGACAACAGAGCTTTCAGTCTTCCAGAGCAATGTTCAGAACCCAAGCACCAACCAGGTAATACCACATCTCCAGAGTTTATTTTTAATAAACTTCTCAGTATCAGCATTGTCGTGAGCACTGCAGAGCTACCGGTGTCAGCCTCGCAAATTCCTACATGCAAAACCTGAGCTTTTTCCCCACCCTCTCCTTGAATTTTCACAAGAACTTGTGATATTAGTCAAGGGCAAAATTTCACGTTTCATCAGCAGGCACGGGGGAGGTTAAAAATTTGCTGCAAAACTGTGAAATTCTGCCTTGGAAAAAAAAAAATGGCATACTTTCCTGAACTTACTGTGAATAAAATATCCTCATCGTTCTAGAGAAATGACACCATTTTGAACTGATTCTTTTTTCTGCAAGAAAAATCAACTCCCCCACCCTCCCAAAAAACCTGCATTTGTTATCTGAGGGAAAATGATGAAGAGTCTGGTGCAACCATGGTTTTTTTCTTGTCAGTGGCGTGGATATTTTTCTGCCACAGCTTAGACTGTAATGGATCCTTCAAATAGACCAGTACAATATAAAGCTGTGTGCTGTGGTCTCTTGGTTGAGTAACACATGTTATAAAACTTTAAAAACGGAGCATTTACAACCAGGGACATAAAGACGTGCTTTTAAAATTGTAAATACATATTTACAGGCTTGTGTGATAAACCAGAATTTCTCTGGGAAAAATGTTCATATATCACAACAATTTACACACTTCTCTCCTTGAGTCTGTCAGTTATTATAGTTAATACCACTCTAAAAAAAGCAGCAAAAATAAATTGCACAAAAGTGACCTCTAATAACCTCATTGGTATGCCTTAAAGGCACTAAACTCAGCAGCATCCGTGCCAGAAACTCTGTACTTAATTTAACTTACTGTTGCTGGAAGTTGAATGGGTCTCAGAAGAACTGATTGTTTAAAGCAGGATTTGGGCTGCATGGCAAGAAAGCTCTTCCTCAGCAACAATCCTCAAGTGACCAGTGAAGATTTATACAGTAAGCGTGATCTTTGACAAAATGCCTAACAGCTGCACCGGGAAAATCAAGGGCATATTGTGCTGGTGCTTTAAGACAGAGTATATTGGAGCTGGGTTTTATTAGCACTGTATATTAATTTTTCAAATGATCTTGATGCTGTCCAGACACACAGGAAGATAATTCCTGTTGGAAAGAATAGGGTTTACCATACTAATACTAGATGATGAGAGGAAGGAGAAAATGGGGAGAGAGAATAAAAAGAACGATAACGTGCAAAACTAAAGTGAGCCAAACTGATTAGAGAGCTGTATGTGCACACCAGCTTCTTTGAGATATACATAAGACCAGGAAACTTAATTTCTGTGCTATTTGACCAAGATCTACCAAGCTGCCTAGCAGATTTGGATACTCACTTCCGACTCGTTTTAAAGAATAATGAGAATCTCAGTCTTCCAAGGCTGCTATGAAAAATTTCAGCCTTCATTTGGAATTAGTACATCACATATTTCAAGAGGAAATTATTGCTAGCAAAAAGCTCAAGAGGGGACAAATCCTAGAGGCTCTCCACTCTAGGAAAGAGACAGAGCAGCCAGCAACGGCATAAGCTCTCCCCACGAAGCCTGCATCTCATCGGTCTCACAGTCTTGAACTGGAAGCATCACTTCCAACATGGGAGGGGATGTAGCTTTTTATGGCTCTTCTAGTTCTCAGCATCTCAGCCTTCCCCCAAACCACAATTGCACTTAGAAAGCCTCCAACAGGGGTTTATCCAAAAAATCTGTAGCTAGATAATACAAGATCCTGAAGACCTTTTCTTTCCGACTCAAACAACATATAGCTAAAACATTTCTATGGTGAACAAAACCGATGTTTTTAGTTTAAAGCTTTTGTATTCATTTTGAACAATTTGATTTTCATCAAAACTATAAAAAAATTAACTGTTTTCAGCAATTTCATACATATATATATTAATATATATGTCATATATATATGTAGATATATATAAAATTGATCCTTTTTTTGACTTTTTCAGGGCGGTGGGAAGGAGTATCAACCGGGCACTTGTTTTTTCTCAACTAATGTGTGCATACACAGATGTGTGCTTATCTGTGTGGAGTGCAAAGACAAGGAGAGGAATAAATTGACCGAAATAAGGGGGAAATAGGGCTATCGACCCCCTTGGCATCCTTGAAAAATCCCAAACCTGGACGCTACAATAGCAGGGATCCTGCAAAAACTTGTCTTGACAGAAGGAACCCTTCATCTTGGAGGTGAAATCTGCAGGGGCCCAGAGAAGCACCCCTGCCAGATCATGCACCAATGTGTGATTGTCACCATTTTGGAGCAGGCAAGAGGTAAGAGACCTTTTTGCACTGCATCTTACCAACTGACCTCTATGTTTCTGCAACTTGTCTTTACTGGTTGCCAGCTACCTTCATGGATGCCCTCTCCACAGGACCATTGAAACTAAACATGCTTGTATTGAGAGTCACAAACACAAGCTCAGTATTTAAGGAAAAGCGTTGCTTGATACTGCACAGCAACATGCGTGTTTGATACTCTGACTAAAGAAATAAATCCTGACTGTAACACGAGTACCAGGCTGCCAACAAATGTAATGGCAGCTTTTGAGAAATGGATGCTTGTCCCTTTATAAAACTGGGCCATCAGTGCATTTCACAGAGATCACTTAACAGGTGGTCTTCCAAAAAAGTGTGGGTCCTGACGCACCCCGAAAGCAATGGCATCATGCCTGTTAAAGCTAATGGTACAAAGTCAAGAGACTGGGGTACCCACAGACTTCAGATGTGGAAACCTCAGCAAAACCTACCACTCCCTTCAGTGGATTTTTGTGGGATGCCCAGTTCTTTACCCGTTAGGATGTAAAGTAGAAACTAAAATGATGTAACAGTCTTTTCAGAATTTAATTGCATAGTATGTTAAACCCCTCTGTGTTCTACCAGAAAGAGGAGACTCATCCAGACCCATCAACCCTCTGAACACGGTTAATCTGCCTGCAAATGTCTGAACATTCCTCCATGCTATTCCACTGGCTGTTGATGCGTGGACTCCACGCGGCAGGGGACCCCGAGATCACCCTCTCACCAGCATCCACAGTTCATCACTCTCTGGAGAAGGCAGGAGCCCTGCTCTGCGCTCTCTCCCTCTCCCTCTGGAAGGAAGGACAATATGACAGAAGCACGCCATTGCTTCCAGCAGAAGAAACCGCTGTCCCTGTTATCTGCGGAGGAACCGGTCTCACCTCATCTGAGAAAAAGCAGGAGAGGATAATGCTTGAGGATTAATTCACCTCACCTTTTCCAGTCAAAAGTTCCTAGTACCTGCAAATACACAGAGAGTTGCATTTAATCAGAGTCAGCTTTAAGATTAAGCAGTCAGAGTAACTGCCCCGTTACCTGGAAGCAGGACAAGTCGTTCAGCGAGTGCTGCGCAGGAAAGAGATGCCCATGATTTAACTTTTGCTTGGGTTTCCCACAGCTAAATGATCTATGCCACAGTTAGGGATGTTAACATTTCGTTAGCAACCACTCCCTTTATTCAGGAGGTAGTAAACTTCAGAATTTTACTAACTTTACCCCCAGATGTTATTTTTTGAATATAGTTAACAAAGAACAAATTTCAGGCTGCAGTGTCTTGATTTTGTTGGCACTCATTCTCACCTTTACCTTTATACAGATAAGCATAATGTTCCTTAGCTATTACATCAGTATAAAGGAGGCGATTATCTGCACGTCACAGGTGGGGAAAAGAAGGAGCAGAAGACAGTGTCTTGTTTAAAGTCAACCAACAGGAAATCCGTTCAGCTTCACCGATAACACTGGACCAGATCATTAATTTGTCCAAGCCCGTATACCTTCATTACACCAGTTTATCTCGCCACAACCCCAACTAACGTTTTTGTATGTCATCCTGGCACTGCAATTTGCATTGTAATACTGCTCTTTTGAGCTTCTGGTATTCAACCAAAGCAGCCAGCCATAAGACACATTCCTAGGCATATTTTTTGGTCAGAGTTAATATTTGTTCAGCGTTTACCTGTTCAGCCTAAAAGATCTCAAAGCACTTTGCCCACTACTACGATCAGATACAGATAGCACTGCGTCCAAGATGGGGACAAACCCCATCCTTATGAAAATTACCACCATCTTCAAGCTCCCCACAGGATCCAGAGGAGCAACACCTCAGGTCTTAAAAGCTCATAAACGAAAGAAAATTCTCCTCACACCTTCCATGAGGCTAAAGAGCTGACTCTGCCCCAACAGATCCTTTTGATCCAGAGGATGTAAGTACGCATCACCAGAGAAGACCTTGTCCCTTGTGCTTGATTTAACTGAGAGGCCCTATTTCTGACATAGGGCACCTTGCTCTCCCCCTTCACACCTGCTTTCTTATCAGTGACCAGTTACAACAAGAGCAACGACACTGTGGGTTTTCTGAGGCTCGGATAACACCTGGAAAGTGCTTTGCCCACAGAAACACAAGATGGATAAACTCTGCACATCCTCCCGTGGCAGCGCCTGACTGCATTGCTGTACCTGGTTTGGTTGGACATGCAGAAGAGTCTATTCCTTGAAGAAGTGGGATGCAGTGCAGTTGGATTTCTTGCATTGCCTGGTGCTGGTGTTATGCGAAGAGGAGGAGGGACATCTAGAGGCCATGCGGAGTCTGTAACTGTACAAAGAGGCAGAAGAAACTCATACACATGCAGTAGGGTACCAGGGGGAAAAAAAGCAGAGACATGCTTTAGGGCCCTATAGGGGCTTTAGTAAGTGATGAGAAAGAAACCCTACGCTCCACCCACGCTGCAAGTACTGAGAGCCACTTCTGAAGGCAAGAGGGGTTTTTTTTGCCTTGTTCTGAACTTACCCTGTTCGTTTATTTAAGCAGGAAACGGACACTGCCAACTGGAGCTAGCATCCAGCCTCCCACCCGATGTCCCAGTTAGAGACCCTCCAACCGGGACAGACAGACAAATCCACAGTTACGTAAAGAACAACTAAAAGAGCCATGGTCTATTTTCTCAGGACAGCCCATAGCAGGTTTCAAAATACATATTTATGGCAAAGGAATTTTACCTTATATAAGCATAATACCACATCTGGTCATTTTTCCCAAGGTCAAAGTCTGCAGTACACTTTTGCCACTATAGCACTGGCAGACTTGACAATGACACATACAGGTCACTACAGCGAGCACTGCTACAGTGCCTTTATTGCAGATGATGCATTATTTCACTTCAAATTTCAGACTAACTCCAAGAATCCCAAGGCGAAAGTGAAAATCAGAGATTTTAACTGACAGTATTACATCTCTGTTGATTGTGAATTCAAGGAGAAAGCCTGAAAACATGAGTCAAAGCAAGGGAAGCTTGCAGAAAGGCTTATGCCCCATTCTAAACATACAATCTCCACTCAAATGTATACCCAAGCTAAACTTCCTTACACTAAAAGATAAAAAAAAAAATCCCCGATTTGTTTCTGAATTCAGCATCTTTTGCTATCTTGCACATACTCGTACCTCCTTGGTGCAAGCAGATGCATGTCCGCTCCCCCTCGCACCTGTGCACCCCCCATACTTGCGGTAATTACATACCTACCTTGTATATGCAAATTCTTCAAAAGCCTAACCAAAACCAACTACTTATGTTCTTCCAAGGGAACATCTTTTTAAACACAATTGTATTACATAACAACATGTCTAAGAAAAGTTAAAAAGTTTTCTCCAGGTTATTTTTAGAGTTCAACATACACCCTTTAAAGGACATTTCAGTTATTGTTTGTCCTTACATACAGACTTTGTAGTGCAGCGTAACTGCGAGTTAGACATAAAGAAGTGCAAAATTTTCCATTACAACACAAAAACAAAACCACAGAAATTTTGAAAAGTAAGCAATTCAATTATTTCCAAATTAAAATTTGTGGTTAAAATAGTCTGCCAAAGTTTTGTTATTGTTATATGTAAATCATACTCTCCAGCCGTTGTGAATTCAATACTGAAGCATTCATCTAGTGTGTAAGAATCAGAAAGTGGTAATGAGGAAGTCAACAAAAGCCAGATTTTGTTGTCCCATATAAGGACTGTTACCAAGGGAAACAGCAGAACATCCAAAATAAGTTTAGTTTGTTTGGCTTCGGTTCTTTACTATAACTAGAAGAGAGAAATTTTAGTTTCTTTTTATTTAGAATGTTTCCATTTAAGTAATGCTTAATGTCAAAAAAATAATTATGACTTGTAAAAGTTCTTCTGTAATCAATAACATCTGTGTGTTACTGCATGCAACGAGCCAATGCCCAGATCCTGTGGGAAACTTTAAAAAAAAAAAAAAGAAAAAAAAAGGCTCAAATCCAAAGAGACAAAGTATCCGAGAAAATCTGACCTGCATTTTCAAAGGCATACCCCTCGTCGCCCCCCAAAGCCAATATGCTAAAGGGATCTTTCACCCCCTAATTTCATCTAGCTTTAAAGCTAACAGATCATTGGTTTATTATTCGGAAGTTGAGGATTAGAGGAACAAGATAAAAAGGGATTGTTTGTCTAGATAGAAACTGAAATGGAGTTCTTGCTGTTGCCTTTCCATTCTGCTCTCAATTAGCCGTGCAGTGAAACCACACAGCAAAGCACCAACTGCTCCCCGTGCAGCTCGGCAGAGCAGTGATGTTTGGCAAATCAGTGCCCTCCTCTGATACGAAACTGAAGTGGATTGATAACTCCATTTTTAAAGAGCCTGTTTAAAGAAATGGGGGGATGCCTGGACGTTTTAGGATTAACTCCCTGGGTTTGCAAGACAAGCTAATCTCAGAGGGGGAGGGGAGCTGAAATACCCCCATCGCACGTAGGAACAGTTATTGAGATTGCTATTTTTAGCACTGTCGCTTTGCACCTGCTTTCACCATCACCCGTGCTGGGGTAACTGGAGACAGGCAAAAGAAAAGGAATTCTTAGACGCCCTGCTCCGACGCAGCCAAGCAGTAAGGGCTTTATCGGGAAGGGGCGAGGGGGCTGTACCCCAGCCCCATCACACCACTCTGCACCGTCCACATCCTGGACCAAACAACAGAGAGCAGACAGCACACCCCATGCTACATCCTTTGTTTAGGAACAGTCCTAGCTGGGGAAAGAAAAAAAAGAGAGGAAGAAGAAAAAAGAAAGAAAAAAAAGGAATAGCATCAGAAAACATACTATGCTTGCAAGAAAAAGGGCACAGAAACCAAGTGTTAGGCAGCAGGAAGGACTCCTCTACGCTAAGTTTTCTCTGTCAACTAGGACTTTTAAATCAGAATAAACAGTTTTGGTAAATGTACTAGGGATACCATAAACTAAAGCTAAACCAGAAGTTAAATGATGCTTGCTTTTTTTTTAACATGTAGACAGGGCCTAAACCTTTCTCTCTCAACTGAAAGCACACCCTAACCAGAGAGACAAATCACTGCATTTGGTGAGACTCGCTACCATAAAAATCCACTAAATCCCAGGTCTTACAGTCTTCCATCCTTGGATCTGAAAGTGCTTTGTGGTGTGAGTCAGTACCACAATCCCCGTTTTTCAGATGCAGAACTGAGCCCGAAGGAGAGTGATTTGCCAAGGTCACCCAGAAAATCTGCAGTCTTAAAGCAGAGGCAGGAATAAAGGCAACGGTCCCCCTGTCACATTGCATTGCTATTCCCCAAGTTAAATTGTCTCCTGAATACTTAAGAAGTTTCACCTTATTTGTCTAAATCGAATTCCTACTTCCATGTACCTTCCTAGGCCACCGAGCCTTGAAATGAGCAGCACATGCAAACTAGGAAGCCAGTAAAAATCCCAGATCCTGGCACACACCCTTCCCTCAGACATTCTCAAAATACATTTGGTATTTTTAATGCAAATTACCTTGTCTTCTACCACACTTGTGCAATTAACATTCTTCCAAGTTGCTAGTTTAGTTCACTAGAAATGTCCCAGAAAAATAAGCCACGTTACTTGTGGGAATGAAGGCTTGCAGCGATCTGGTAGGGTTGCTGGTCACCCCAGTGAAATTCAGTGAACAGAGCGAAGTCATTGCAGTATGTGATAAAACATTCAGGTAATTTAGGGTCACATTTTTACCTCAATTAAAGTGGGGTTTTCTTGCCAGGCATATACTTCTACGCTCCTAATCTAAAAAAAACCATGCACGTGGTCCAAACTTTCAGACACACACACTCCAACATATCTCCTAACAATAGACATGTCAGGGACATATTCTACCAAAAGTGTTTACTCCTCTTAAATAAAACAACGTCTAAGCTGACACAGACTGACTTCTAAAATAATTGACTGCCTGGGAAAAAAAAAAGATAAAGAGGTGTGGATGATTAAGCCTAAATTCCTGGCTTTGCCGAATTAGGCAAGGTAATTTTACAGGCCAGAAGGCAAGCGAGGGGGGCTCAGGGTGTGGATAAATGAGATTTCTGGGCTTTCTGCTCTCAGTGAGAACTAAAACTTCGCGTTGCTAACCTAACTGGCATGTACTCTCTTGCACTAGCATACTGCTTAATGGGAAAGTAAATACACAAAACAAGGACCTGGAAAAACATCAACCACCAATTACAGGAATGGGGGTATTTTATTATTTTATTTTTTTAAGTGAAAGAAAATATTTAGCAGGACAAAAAGGTTTGTGGACAGACTGTTGTTGAGGAGGATGTCTCTTTTCTGCAGAAGAGTCCTGCCTCTGTGTACAAAAAATGGGGCGGCAGCAGAAAGCAAAAAGGATCTTACTGTGCTGTGCTGCAGCTATTTTGAGACTTACGTGCGTTTATTTATGAAAGTGGTGAAAAAGCTGGAACACGTCAAGATTTTATCTTGCAGTCACGTGACGCTAAGGGACACAACACGAATATTATGATTTTATGGTCAGGCCTTTCATAAATCTAAACTGGAAAAACCTGTTATTGAGATCCTTTGCATTCTCAACTTTCAAGAAGATACACAGCACCACTCTCTAACCACAGTGGTTCAAAGAACTTAATACCTTTAAAGTAGCGTTGCTCCCCCACAATAACTCAAAAATTGTTTTGTTTCACGCATGTGCTCTAGAGTTCAAGTTTCTTCATTGTTGACTTAGTTCCACTCCCAGTGAAATCCTGCTTCAGACCACTATTAACTTCAGTGATGAACACCAAACCAACATTGAGAACTGTTGAAAAAAAACCTCACACCATGCCTACAACTCACCTGGGGAACTACCAAAAATTAATATATCAATACCATTTTACTTAAACATAACTAGATTTTCTAAAGCAACTAGTGATCTAAAGTAGCCACTTTAAAGGCATTCAGCACCGTGGATGGCTACTGAGCTCTTTTGGAAAATCAGTCTCCTTCACGGTACTCCAAATTGAGCTCAAAGAAATTATTAGTCACTTTAAGAAATCTTGGTCTAGGTCTATAAATTTTTATGAACAGTATCACGTCAGCAATTTATCTTCCTGCCCTTTTAAAGAAGCACAGAGCATTGTGCGAGGCAAAAGGTGAAGAATGTTGGATTAAAAATAGCAGTACTCAAATACATCTTCTACACTGTCAAGTAATCTAATCTGATAATTTGATAAAAAGTTTGTATCTACTGAATCACATTCATGACAGAGGAAAAGCATGAGAAAACTTTATCACACATAGGGAAGACCGTAGTTGATTTTTATTCAGCTTTATACAGCAATGGTTACTCCAAATGAGTTCAAAATGATCACTGAAGGCTAGCAGAACTAGTATGACCCCTCAGTCCTGCACATCTCATTACATAAAAAAGAAACCACAGAACAAAATGTGCTTTTGATTCAAAAAGACAGATGAGTGAAAGCATTTGCCATAATGAATGGGGAATACAACTTCAGTCAAACTCCAGTGACAGCGGAGTTTGAGTGTGCAACTCTTCAAAGCAGCTCAACGACGGAAGAATTCATTATTTCTCATCTTCCTACCTCCTTCCACACTGCAATGTTTACCAGAAATCACAGTACCTAAATGAAACGCTAAGTAAATTCTACCATCAAGTCACAGTTGGAACATGACTAACCGCTACGCACACACGATCTGCACAAGAGTGAGTTTGCTCCGTCTGCCCGAGCACTTCCAAAGCAAACTCCCTCCAAGAGCAGCACCAGTGCTTACGGTTCAACACTGAACTGCAGCAAGGATAACAGACTGAGCTCTCTTCTGTTTCCACTTGCTACCAGCCCTTCAAATGCCCTTAGCAGGTAGCACATCCTCTGTGCTCTTGACAAAATTACTTCCCTGGAAAAAAGTCCCTGTGTTTACTCTACCGTAAGCATTTAACTTTGCTGAGTAGCATTGCCTAAACTGCAGAAAGAATTGAGGCGGGCTCTGCTGAAACAGGCCAAGATATGAGATGGTTCTTCTTTTTTGACTGACACAGGGCATTATGAGTAGCGCAAGTCTCAATTTTGCTGTTCATCTGAAAGGCAGCACACCTCCAGCGTGTAATACCACCTTGCACCATACAGACTGACTGCTGAGCCTGTATTTCTGAAAAATGGAACATCACCTGCTGAATAATCAAAGCTGTTTCTCACAACCCTTTGGCAGTTTCTGGCAGTACTGTCATCCAAAACATGACTCAGAGACCCTGTTTGGCTTGTGAAACATGAAAGTCTTAAAAAAATAAGCAGAGAGAGATATATACAAACAAAGTGCATGTTGCTGATTACTATACTACGTGCCACAAACCACTCGAGCTTTGAATAAATTAGGAAAATGAAGCAGCTACCTATCTCTTAAGAAAAAGCCTCCCTCCAGCTTGATGCCTGCTCAAGCCTCCCTTTGAGTTTCAGTGTTTTACTGCCTTGTATCTGAAAAAAAAAAAAAGCAGTATTTCAATGCTCTTTTTCAAATGCATGCTTTCAAAAGTACACTCTACCAGAAGCATTTTTAAGGACTTACTAAGAGAAGTAAACGTGCAGGATCAGCAAAATGAGAATGAAAAGCGATGAAGCATGCACGGGAAGCAGTAGTCAGAGGCGACTCAATAGCAATAAGGCTTCCTCTTAACTAAGGAAGAGGTTTAAAAGCAGTTAGTGGCTGAAGAGACTGTGGTCCAGAAACAGGACTCATCCTGTTCCTTCCCGAGTTCTGCCAGCGATCTCGTATGAGACACTGCATGCTTTACACCAACAGCTTCCTTTCCCGCTCTTGGTCCAATCGTCTATTTGCGTTTTAAACATTCGGGTGGGGACCCTCGCCTGACCTTAAGTGATGAGCACAAAGTAGCACCGACTTCAGCTACAGCCTGAGTGTTACCTTGGTATTAATTTCACCAAAAAAATACCTATAAGACATTACTTAAATTGCAAAGTCAAGATCCCAAAGCAAGCTTAGGAAATGACTTCAAGTCATTCATACGTATGGAATAAAGACCCATCTTTAACAACATGAACATTTTTCATTGTCTCATTTGGTGTGTAAAATGGACCATTAACTGTACACCTAACATACCGTGCCTTTCTTATAGTGTTCTATTTGCGTCTTGCTCTGAAATAGAATTATTTTCCTCACCTTCCCACTCTTCCAAAAAATACTGGAAGGTCCTACACACATACCCTCTTCCATTAGAGAGCTGCTATTCACTTTTAGAGCAGCTCCACCCTATCAATTAAGTGACATGGTTTCTACCAAAAAAATACAGTATGCAACTATATAATTAAAATATAATTAGAATAATTACTATAATTAAAATGCATCACATGGCATACATAAACAGGAAACCATATGGATTTTTACTGCAATCCGAATATAAGCTGCTTTGAAATCTCTTGGGCATTTGAATTTGTACTTTATTCCCAAGTGTTTTCTAAGACATCTCTTTTGAGTAGCCTTTCACCCTCAGTTCACTAGATATTGGATAACTGTCTGTCCACAAAGTTTAGATGAAGCAATCCACTTCAAAAAGTAATTCAGATTATTGTGGCTGTATAGGTGAAGCTTTACAGTGCTCCCATTAAACTTCTGTAAGATTTGTGCATCCAACTGTTGAGTGCTTTTTGGAAGCACTTTTGAACTCCAGCTATGGCTTAAAAACACCAAACACGGCATGGTATTAATTCTACAACAAGTATTAATATTCTATTTTTAAATATTGTATAGGGGTGACCCAAAATCAGCTTTGCTCTATGTTGGTATCAAAGTATCTTCAGTTACTACTATGAAATTTCATGCTAATTCCAGGAGTTTCTTTCTAATTCTTTACCAGTTTAATTAAACAGAAGATGTGGAAGTTTACCTCTTCTTCATAATTCACTTACCACAAAAGCTCAGATCCAAAACAGCATGCACGTGTTGTTCAGAATCTATCCTTTAGCTCATTTTCATCATGAATAGAAGTAGAATATCATGTGACTCATGCAGATCACACATTCAGTAAATAAAAGCTAGAATTAGTATGTAAGGTCTTCTAAGTTCTCTTTTTAAGGTCATTCACAAGCTATTTGTCTGTCACAGTTTATCACTTGCAACTCAGCTTCTTAGCAGAACTTGACTCCAGTAAAAGCTGGAACCGGCCCCGTAATTTCGGAAATGAAGTCACAAACCTCAGTAAGTGGAGTGCTATTCATTTCTACGTTTGAAATTGAAAATGTACACACCACATTGCCAGAATGTATTTTTCTATGTCATCTCCCTAAAGAAAATCATCAGGAACTAAACTAGAACTTTAAATAAAAGGCTTACAATACAAAACGCCGACAAAACATAGTACCAGAAAGACACTAGCCTAAACCAACTACAGGCAGCTTACACAAAGGGTCAGGAGCTTGCAGAGCAAGGCAGGAAAACACTCTATGCGGGGGGCCTGGCTGCATCACTTGGACCATCTTGTAATGCCTAGGATTGAACACATTTAAGACATTCTCTGATACAAGCTGGTTTTAACTCCTTCTAGCAAACTGGATAACAGAAAGAAAAAGAAAGGTAAACAATGTGTTAGATCTCCCATCTCCATACACACTTCAGCATTACTGTTTTTATTAAACTGACACTGCATTTGATCTTGACTAGCACGTCAGTTACTCTCTGTAAACAGGACAAGTTTAATTGTTTTCATTGCCTGTTTGGATGCATTTCAAGAAACGTCAGCACTTTGTGGGCACCATTACAGCTTTATTGTTTCATTCAGATCATAAAGAGGCACTTATAAAAGCCATAGAGATTCAATTATGCAGATGAGATGCAATAGTAATAGGAACTATAAAAGTTGTACATTTCCTATCTGTGATGAGTCGCCTATTTAGGAATGAAACTTCTTCCTTGACGATTAGCTCTCATTTTGGAATACAGCTCTCCATCATACAGCACTTCACTTGAGAACTGGTGTGTACGAACGTGCATGAACGTCTCAGTGTGGCAACATCCTTGGGACACAGCGGGCTTTAATATCACAGCAGAGAAACAGTAAAGACACTGGCAATAGGATTTCTGCCATAATATTAAGGAATGAGGGAAGGAAGTTGGTTTATTTATGATCAGGTCACTGCTAGACACCTCTAATAAATCCTTACAAGGTGATCGAAATACCAAGACTGCAGTAAAACCAAACACCAACTAGTGTTTCATTTGTCAGTAACAGAAAAAAGATGTGGAACGACTAGTTAAGGACAAGTTTATGTCCCACCCTCAGTAACTTCAAAACTATTGGAGAGTTTTTACCTTTTTACCCCCCCATATTTCCCAATTCTTATGAAATATCCAAATACAACTATGGGTATGCAAACCAAAATGTTTTTGTACCAGATTTTCCCTATCAGTTAAAATTCAGGGAAATTTTGTTATGGAGAGGATAACATGTTCAAGGAATGACTTATCACATGAGAAAATAAATAGGGAATTCTTGCCAAAGAATCTTACAGAATACAAAAATATTAATTTGAATAGACAACTACATAAAATATTAACTTACTACTGGATTAGTAGTGAATATGCTAAGAAATTGGCTACTGTAATATCGTTAGCCTTAACGATGTTACATTACTCCATCCAACTGCCACACTAATAGGGACACAGATGCTTCCAGCTCTGCTGCAGGAGGCGGAATGCATATCTTGGTGGTGGCATACAACATTCCAAAATTCTCAGAGCCAAAATTCTCTACATGTATTTTTTTAAATTAAACTATTTCACAAGTTTAAAGCATATAAAACCAGAACATTATAATATCAGAAAAAGTTGAAATGGTGTGTGTAATTTTAATTAAAATCATTTATATTTATTAACTGTGTCCACAATTAAAAAACAAAAATCTAAGACTAACTCCGAAGTGTCAAATTGGTATAAATTTGTTCCGGTGAACTGGGTGTAGACAACTAAAGGATGCAAGCACACTTAATTCCTTCTAGATGTACATTGTTTCATTTTTTCTGGTACATCTGGTTTCCATACAAAAGGCAAGTTTCCCACACGTTTTTAAAAAGTTTACTTTATTGGTTACAGTTATATAAAATGTGTCATGATAGTTCCATCTAGTTGGTCATTAAGTGCTTGCAACACCACACAGACTCTCTTAATAATCTGCAGCTTACATGATGTATCGCATGCTGGAGGAGAAAAATCCCTCTTCAGTCGCTTACCTGCATTTACAGTATCTTCAGCAAGGCTACAACGTTCAAAAGCAATGACAACCCCACTTTTATGTCAAATTGTAATTTTTAATGTTTTCATTAGAATAGTCTTTATATCACTCTCCAATAGAAGAAACAATATAACTAACAGCAAACTTCAATACAGGAACATGCTCCAAGATTAACAACCCAAAATGAAAACAAAATGAAATTAATGTAAAATGTAAATCACATATAGTACAATTGAAGTGTCCAAAACAATTTAAATAATTTTAAATATTTTATTTTTTAAACTTGCTACAAATGCTTTATACAATATTTCAACATAAAGTCCCCATAACAGAAATGTAACAAAATGGGAATGATAGTGAAAGTGAAAGTTAAAGTGGCACAAATTCACCAAATCAGTATTAAACTACAAATTTTTAAGAGGTAGATTACTTTTTAAGTCAAGAACAAAAAATAAAAGGGGTGGCTGTATAAAGAAACTAGTCACTTTCCATCAATTCTGTCATTAATCTTGAAAGATATATGAACACATGACAAACTGTATTTCCATAAAAAGCTGTTACGAACAACAGACCAATTTGTTGTCTTAAGTTATTAGATAGAGGTGTACGACCTTTTAGAGTAATTATATATTTAACTTTCAAAATATACAGGTATGTAGTCCTGGTCTAGCCTTCTTATCGATAAAAAGATACACTGCATTCATCATATATATGGTATTTAGAAATTGATATCGATATTTCATTGCTATATAAAGTTTCATTTGCGTGTATAAATAGGAATTTGGAAAATCCATAAAACATCCAAATCAGGCTTTTTCCCACTGTATGCCGGACATCTAAAAGACTCAGAAAGTGAGGAGAAGGTGGGAAGAAAAGGAAAGTCTGTCGTGCGAGGTTGGCCTCTACTGATTCATTTAGACAAAAGGCTTTAAGAGACTTAATACATTTCAAAAATACTTTGAGTGCAGCAACATTTGTTGTCCCTGAATCTACACTGAATTATTGGCAAAACTAAGGAACCTGCTTTGCCAAGCACACAACTGAACTGCCTGTATGCCATTCGTGAAGGTACGGACAAAACCAGGATCTAAGCAAACACGAGAGCAAAAGGTTTGGTTTAGTTAATCCCACTATTTCTTTTGATGGCTTCCTGTGGGTTTGTTTTGTTTTTAATAGTACTCTTCTCTTATCTGAATCATCCTGTAGCCCAGCATGTGTGTCAAGCACGAAATAAGAAAATCTATGCCTGACACTGAATATTAGCAAGAAGCCTGCAGGCAATTTTATGATTGTGAGTCAGCTTCAGCTGGTTTCGCAAGCTTGGTGGATTTCACATCCATTGTCGTAGTGCTTATCCTAAGTTGAGCATGCAACAGCTCTACCATGTCATTAAGGGATTTTTTTGTTTGGTTTGTTTTTACAGGAGATTCCTAGAAAATAAAAAACAAAAACTGAAGATAAATGACAAAACAAACTATTTGTGAACGGAGTATGTTTACACAGAAAAACTGAAAGGTGAAAAACGAATTTGGAGACAAATACTACATGAAGCAAGTCTTGAAAAAAATATTAAGAATTAAGAGTTCCTGGGGGGGCTGGGGGGTGGGAACCAAAACACCAACAGTGCCTACAGAGTAGAACTGAAGTTAGCCTGTGTTGACATTAGTGTATGAAGGCAAAAAAAATCTTCATACTATATACTTGATATAAAAAAAAGTTGACTAGACAATCTAGGTTTATAAACATTATTTCAGAAACAAAAAGCAAGAACTCTTCTAGCATAACTATTCTTTAAACCAGCAAAGACTGCAAGCTGCCAAAGTAAACTAACAGTATTTAAGACAGTCAAGGAGATCTTACCCCTACGTAAATTGTTATTTACCCCAAATACTATTAAACAATTTCCATATGCACAGATTTCCAAGTACTCGGTTATTTTGCTTAAGGTCAAATGATTAATTTAGATGGAAAGATGTGTCATTCTGGCTTCAAATTCTACTGATCTGTTCTGGCATCATGTAAAATACGGTTTCACACATAACACTAAGAGAGCAGCTGATGAGAATTAAGTAACATGAAGATGTTTATGTCCCAAGAGAACAGGCCTGGTAGACAGCTCTTGTTCCTTAAGGCATTTTTTACACCATTAGTCTCCGAATTCCAGTAACATTTTTCTCCTTCAACACATCCTAATTTGGGTATTGACTATTTTAAGTCAAATTCCCCCCTAGCACTTTGACATAATTCTGTTACATTGAACCTTTACTTTACAAAGTATTTCCTCAAAATTTTCACCTAGGTGGTCTTCACCGTAAGACACACAAGCCACAAACAGTTTGGATTTTGACACTTCTTGACAAATTCTGCTAGGGGACACTTGTTCTGAAGGAGGCTGCCAGTTCCTCCCTCTCCTCCACTATCGATTACTTTGATTAAAAAAACACTACCTTCAGCCATAAATCTGGTGTTCATCACAGCCATGCACCGCAATTACCAAAACCAAAAGAACTCTTAATTACCAGTGACCTTTGTGAAAGTTACTCGGCAAATCAGATACCTGTTTCCAAGAATAACAGGGCAGGAGCCTGCTAATAGTTATAAACACTTTGCAAAATATCCTATTGATTTGAGAGACTACATGAAGACGTAAGTCGGGACTCAGGCACGTAGATTAAGATTTTATTTATTTATTTATTGAAGTATTACCCTTTCTTGTGATTAAAATGCTTCTTCTCAAAAAGAAATAGAACTTTCATAATAAAATTTGTTTATACTGAAACATAAGAGCATGATACTTCTAACAAATTTACATGTTCATGTAACTTTTCTTACATGTCTATTTCCCTTATATTAAGTATTTAATGATCTGACTCAATTAGTATGCACATACATTTTTGAAGTATTTGGTCATGGGGGGGTTTTTTATATGATATGCAGAGAATGCTTTTTATTAAAAACCAACAGTGCAAGTTATTTTAGTGAGTAAAAAATGTAGTCATGATTTTTAGCTTAGCAAACCACCATAAACTAAACCTACAATGATTCTGGGCCACCATACATGTTGGATATCAAATACAAGGTCGTTGTCTCCAATAACATTAAGTTTAATGACGTTAAGTTTATTTGGACTTAGGCACTGACATTTTTTTTCCAGAGTTTTCAATTCAGTTTATAATTAAAGACATTCTCTATACAAACTATGTATCATTTCATGACAACATGACAAAATGCATCAAGTATGTACATCACACCTCAGCATGACTGAGCTACTTAACCATGTTTGAGGAAATGCAACCTTTTTTTTTTTATTTATGAGAAACTCAAAAAAGATCAAGAAAATTGGCAAAAACCACAATCAATGTGTTCCTGTGTTGTTTCAACTTCAAATGAAATGCTTACCTGAAATCTTTTAGTTCTTGCTTTGCACTGCTTTCATCTCTTTTGTTTTCTGCTGCCTCTGCATTTGCCGCCTGCTGTAGGCTTCGTGTAATAGGTCCTCCAATCCTCTCTCTAGATTTTACAATGAATCTGTCTGCCTTTTTCTTACTTGCCACAGCAGACTTACTTGGCAAAACAGCCTTATTATTCCTTTGTATTCTGACGTGCAATTTCCGGGATGCTTTGCTTGAGATTCCAGAGGAATTGTTCTTAGCGACCACCTTAGTTTTTTTCCCATCAACGTGGGACATTTTGGACACTCTTACAGGACTAGAGTTCCTCAATGACGAAGATGAATTTGGCTTTTTCGATCGAATGGGAGGTACAAATTTAACATTTTGTTTTGATTTGAAGGATGCAGAAGGAAGCTGGGTTTGTGCAGGTCCTGAGGTTCGTGCTCTTGTCTTGCCCAAGTGAGGCTGCATGCTTTGCATTTTGATTTCTGCATCTGCTGTTCGCCTACGCTGGTTGTTGCCCTTTTCGCTGCTTGCAGGTGAAGAACTTGCACTTTTTTTTGAAAAATTCTTTTTAGAGGAGGGAGAGATGGGCTTTTTGGGACAGCTATACGACGCGTGTTTATTCAAACTTCCAATATAAGTAAACTCTCTGTTACAGTAGGGGCAGATGTGAGAGTCTGACTCAGATGGATTAGTTTTCAATTCTGCCTTCTGCTGGGCAGATTTCTTTTTCTGCAAGATAGCTTTCTGGACAAGTTGGTTTTTCTTTTTCAATGCACTTATTTTTAGTTTATTTGAGGACATTTTGCTAATCTCAACATTGAAATTAAGTCTTTTAGGCTGCCCCATTCGTCTGAAGGCATTCTTTCCAGGGCCAGCTATAACAACCATGCCATTCTTAGGCTGCACTGTCTGTTTCAGTGGTACTGGATTTTTTTTAGGTGTGTATCTCTTTTTATCACTGGCAGATGCACAGGCCAATATGTGTTTGTGTAACTCCGGCATGTTATCAACACTCTTCCCACATTTTGTGCATCGAATGGCAGTAGTAAAAGTCTGTGGAATATTGTGGGTAGTGAAGTTTGTTGCAGTAACTCCAATACCCATCGGATTACGATGGTGATACTGAAATGGAGGTGGTTTAAAGCTTGGGTAGTGTTGATTGAGGCCCATACGAACATCTGGATCTTTAGATTTTACTCCAGAAGCCATTATTTTTATAGTAGTGTAAAGCTCTTCGGAGGAATCATTTAGATCTTCATCTTCCTCCTCTTTAGAAGGTTCCAAAGAATCTTCTGGCAGGCTCTGCATGTGCTCCACGTTCGCCTTACTGGGGTCAGTAAAATTCTGGGGTCTCAAAGTCCCACTTTCAAACTCATGATGTGTGCACTCTTTGTCTGGATGGAGATCCCGCTGATGCTGTTGCAAATTGCACAAAAAAGCAAATTCCTTTTTACAGACCGAGCAAACAAAGATATTTCCTACTCCATGAAGCAGAAAGCGATGTTCCGACAAGTCTGTTTTATCCCTAAAAAGCTGTACACAGAATTCACATTTGAAGGGCCATTCTTCAGCATGAATGGATAAATGCTTCGTTAGGTCTTTAATAGAAAGAAAAGGTGATTCACAGACATTGCACACAAAGCTTTTATTGAATGTTTCCTGCACTACTCCCAATTCACTTGAAGTACGAGGATCTTCTCTTGCTTTCTGTTGTTCATTTTCAGCTTCCTCCTGTTTTATTATTGGGAGAGTATTTTCAAGATTATCAGCAGAAGAAACAACAGAAGAAACTACAGAAAGAGGAGGTGGAGATGGAGATGATGAAGATGAAGAGGAGGAGAAAGAGGAGGAAGAGGAGGAGGAAGATGAGGAAGAGAGTGTAGGAGGACCAGGTGAAGCAGCAGAAATAAGAGGTTCAACAGAAGGAACAGGAGATGGGGAAGGAGAAACCGTAGGTGAAAGAACTGGTAGCGGGGACTGGGTAGTAGTGTTAGAAAGTGGCGATGGACAAGAAGAAGTGTTAGTGGCACTGGCAGAGACATCTGGAATTGATAACGGCATTGTTGGAAGAAGGGGAGGAGGTGATGTAGCAACTGTTAACACAGGCGGGCAGGGCGGTGGGGAAGGAGGATTGGTTGGTGTTAGCAAAGGAGGCAGCTGGCACATGGAAGGTACAGCAGATGTCTGTGGTACAGGGGAAACAGAGGAACTAAGGGGCTGAGTGTCAACAGAAGACGATGCAGATAGACTGGGATCCATGTCAGGTTCTGCCTGAGGCTCCAGGGATTTGCTTGGGCTTGCGCTCCTGTTTACACCGAGTGTGCTGTCTGTGGCTGCATCCGTTCCATTATACTCATTCAGCAGAACCTTCTGTAACATGCAAGTGGTTGGTTTCTTCTTTTTAACACCGCTACAAGTTGGCTGTATGGAATTTTCTTTATATTCCCTAATTTCAGTATCGCTGCAAGGCTTCTTATGCACACTCAAATCTAAAACAGATTCCCAGGGAACCTGATTCTTATTTTTGACATCAGACCTTTGTTTCACACCACTAGATAAATCCAGTGGCTGCTGGTTGCACACATTGCCAAAAGTCGGAGCTGCTGTCCAGTCTTTTGGTATTTTATAGTCTTCAAAGCAAAGAGGGCTCAAAGTCTCTTTTTCCTCCCTTCCAGTCAAGCTCCAAGCAGGTGAGTTGCTGTGGCTTTCTAACTTTGGCATTTTTGAACTCCGAATATTATCATTCCACACAGTTTTTCCCTCACCTGATTTGACAAAATCTCGAAGCACTGGACTGTGCTGTGGAGAACTGGGTGGAGAGCTGGTCCTTCTTTTAAATCTACTGGACACTGGAGGCAAAATAGGTGATGATGTAACAGAAGGTCCTAGTTTAGGGATTTCACTTGACGGAGTTATCTTCTTACTGTCCTGTGTCTGAAGAAGCTGTTTTAATTTTGATGACAAATAAACACCTTTTTCTTTATGAAAAGGTAAGCTTTCTGTTGAAATGCTAAGAGGAAGATTTAAAGAGCTAGTAGGAGTTATAGGTTCTGGGTCTATTTCCGTTTTTATTTTTGGTACAAGAGGAGGGCTGGCAGTTCTCCTCTTTTTGGATTCATTGCTCCCACTGCTAGAGGGTTCCTTAGGAGGTTCATTCACGTGTGTTTGCGTAACCTTTAAATTTGGGGAAATTTCCACCGTGACTGGACTGATTATACAATTTAGTCCATATAAGTCTGCAGAGTTGGACTCCATCTGAATCACATCACAATTGCTAGTGCTGCTGTTGGACTGAATTTTACCATCAATGTAATAATTTAAATTTTCAGAGATATTGCTGGAAATATCCATAATATAGACATCATCTACTTCACCTTCCTCTTCTATTTCTGTACTTGCTATATATACACTCTGGACTGGTGGGGCCTGCTCTGTCTGAAGCGGTGGCTCTTCAGTAAAGAATCCTTTTCTTCTGACACCTTTGGGAATAAGATGACGCTCATGAACCCTACGCTGATGCCTCCGCATGTTGGTGTGAGTTCCAAAAACCTTTTTGCAGTATTTGCATGGATGCAATTCTCTGGGCTCCTTATTTTCCTCAGCAAAAGAGGAGTTTGACATTTCTTGGGAAACCTTCTCAGAATCCAAGACAACAGAGTCTTGCACAAGACTGGAAATGTTCAGGTCATCTTTAAGACCATCATCCACAATTACTTGGTTATCAGCAACGTTATCCAAGTGTTGTGATGACGTTAGTGTTAAGAACGGTTTCCTTTTTGGCCCTGCCTCATGACGTCGCTCATGTCTTCGCCTGTTAATTTGAGTACCAAAGGCTTTCCCACAATATCGACACTTGAAAGCATGGTTAATAGTAGATATATGGATGTGCATGTGGCGTTCAAGTCCTTGCTTTGTTGTAAACTTCCTCTCACAATGCTGACAGGGAAACATGAATGTTTCCTGAACATCACCATTTGATTCACCTCTCACTTTTGGAATTTTCACAACAAGTTTTTTCTTTGGAGAGCTTTCTGGGGAGTCTTCTGACGTACTCTTTTGCTCTTCCATAGAGTCTAACTTTTCTTCACATATCAAAGGCATTTCAGCATTTTCTTTAGGCATATTGGTATCTTCTATCTCCTCTTCATCTTCCTCCTCTTCATCATCCTCCTCTTCATCATCATCTAAATCATCCGATGCACAGTTTATTGCTTCTCCTTGTTTGTCTTCAGTTACCATTTGTGGTTCACTGGTAGGACTGGGGATCATCAGCTTTGGAAGTACATCTTGATTTACCATTTCCTGAATCACAGCTGTTTGTTCCAGGGACAGTACAGCAGAAACAGAAGGTGTTTCATCTTCCTCTTTATGACCTGATGCACAAAGTATGAAAAGAAAAGCATGAGACATTTTTACCAAACACCTCAAAGTATGCTAAACCTTTCTTCTACCTTTTCCTCTAACACAGCATATCCAACATTTATGATCCAACACAATACCACTACTTCTCACTGTTGTGATTCAGTACGAGAGTAAAACTGTATTCAGAAATTTCCTTTCTGGAACTCCAGCAAATGTAAGCAACTGCCTACACTTAACAGAGAATCTTTGCATTTAACACTGTGGCCAAGAAACCCGAAACAGCCTGAAGAGTACCAGAAGGTAGATTCCTTCATTTCAGGTAGATTCCTGATGGTAGAGTCCTACCATTTCAAGGTAGACTTCAGAACATTTCAAGAAACCTCCAAAAAACTTTCACTGACTTTTCTTACAGCAAATAAGTGTCAGGAAAGTACTGCAATACATACAGATAAAGTATATAGGAAGCCTGTCAAGCAAATTTTGGATTTCGGTAGTTTTCCCCAAATTATTAACAAGAAAATAATCTGGATTTGTACTGTAATGCACAGCAAGGTGTACCTTGTGTCTGGCATAGTGCTTTCCATTCTTTGTATCAGATTTTCTATTAGCCATTGCCTGAATGGCTATTTCCTACACTTCTGAATCACAGCCTGCATGCATCTCATTTATTGGTGTGGACAGATTCTTTATTCACACCTCTGCATGCTAGCCTTACCCATCTGCTGTCAGATATATCCATTGCTGAAGAAAATAACTTTGCTGCCAATTCACACCATGTTGCATAAGTGGTTACATGTATAGAGCAAGAAGTTCCTCTCCATTCCCTAGCTGGGGCGCAAGACGCCTGGAACCGTGGTACACGTGTTGTGCAAACAGAAGGGACAACAGAGTGAAGGAATGGAAGAGTTATGGGTCAAAAGAAGTTCAAGAAAAGAAGCTTGAGAGAAATCAGTACCTATACAGAGCTTTAAACATTGTCGGTTACACACCAGTGGCAAGTTTTACATTCTTGTAAAACAGACAAAAAACTATATATTTAAAATACCTTTCAGGCATTTTTACATAAATACTATGTGAAAAAAAGCCAAGCCAATTTATAAACAACCTTTGCGGATAATCTTTAGGACAAACAGCACACTTAGTGAGTCGGTGCGTTAATACTGTATTTTTTTAACCTTGACACTAACTTCTGTTAAATAGCAATAAGTAATGACTGTATAACTAAGCTCCGAAGACATTATTTTAGAATAAGGACTTTTCTCTGCTCTTCTGTTCTAAGGAGTTTCGATTTATGTCTATATTTTACAGTACATTAGTTTTTCCTGTTGTCAGAGTGCTATGTTTAATGACATACTTCTGATATCCAAGTTCTTTACTAATAAAGAAGTTTGGGCAAACAATATAAACATGTTCACTTTGCTACACTAATATAACATGCTAACATACTAAACATGACAAAAAGTGTCCTTTGATTCAAAAAGATAGAAGGAAAAAAATAAGATACTTGAGAACTCACCCTCTTTAGAATCCCTCATATTTGCAGAAGTAGAATCCAAATCAGCTTTTTTCTGTTTTGTATCCACTGCCTTCTTTCCCTTGTTTTTACCTTCCTGAGTCTTTTTCTTTCCTGGGGAGAAAAAAACAACATTTTTACTCCTGTTCAACAATTTTCATTTTTTGTATTTGCGTGGCAGAATTAAAACACCCAGCTTTGGAATATAACACACTTCTGTAGAAACCCTGTTTTCCTGAGGAATACAAATGACAGATTAAAAAAAAGGACAGCATTCAGATAAAGCAGTAAGCCTCTAGAGCCCAGAAGAAATTAAAAGTAAAGATAACAATGAGTTTCTAAAAACCTAAGACTCCGAAATACTTTGCTCACTTTCAAAGCAAGAATAGACTGTAACAGAAACGTATTGTCCAGAGTTAACCAGCTCACATCATACAGTTACCCAATACAGTAATTTAATAGCCATATGACTGTATCTCATACAAGTATATGGAAAATATGAGATTTCGCCATATACTATTAATCCTTAATGTTAATTGGAAGACCTTATGAAGTAGAAACCCATAGAGGCTTCTCTACTTGTATGAACGTTCTGAATAGTGACTTGAAGAGAGTTGTAATAAAAGCAATAAAGTAATAACATTATGAGAAGACTAAAAGCAGCATGATCTTGACCAACAAAGCAAAGACAGTAAAACCAAATTAGATGGAACTGGGTAACAGTAAAATATAAATGTATTTCATCGTGTCCACTGACATAAACAAGTTTGCTAACGCTTTCTGTTAGCAAAATTAAGAAGCATGTATTAGTTGCACAGGATGATGAACACAATGAAGATGAGGGCAAAATGGCATTATGCAAACACCTAATCAGTGACGCAAGATGTAAAAACACTGAAAACTTCATTTACCAATGCACTACAAAGTTATACTGCTACTCCATTAATCTTAAAGATTCAGTCCTATAATATATAGAAATTATGATATGGACTGTGTATTAACAAATGAAAACTTTAAGGCCTTCCAATTCAATTCATTGCAAAGACCATATTCTCCATACAGAATGATTATTTTATATACAACACTGTGGTTGAGACACCAGTCTCTACTGAAATGTCACACTTCTACACACCAGCTCTTAGGAACGAGAATTGTCCAGAAGCAGCAATCCAAATTCCTCCTTTGCTCCCTCTAACACACAAAATGCTACTTTTTAACGCACTGACCCTTCCCTCTAATCAGAAGTGCGCATCATAGCCCTAAATCAGTTTCTTATTTAGAAGCACATTCTTCCAACTCACAATCCTGTCAACAAGTTCCTCCTTTTTTTCCTTGTCAAGATGTGAAAAATATTTTCAAGAAACTGAAATGACTTTTAAAAAATGTTCCTCTACTCAAACTGAAAATTTCCAAGTATGCATCCCCTCCAATAGAACAGCTCAGACACAGGTCAGCTTTAAAAGGAAATGCTTGTTTTTATTTGAACATTCTATTCTATCTAAATAATTAACTATATTTCCTCTCAAGGAGCTCAGATTTCACAGGGTCTCCCCAGATTCCGGTGCGTTTCAGTTTCCTGTATGTCATTATCTTTTTTTATTTTCTTATTCCAATTTAACAGTTTTTAGTCTGAGAAACTGACAATAGTCACTCAGAATGAATTTTTGTCACCTTTGGAAAATATACATGCACCCTTCCTAAAATGAACTTGCAATTATCTCATAATATCCTCAAATACTGTAACAAACCCTGTGTCTAAATCTGCCATAATGAACCAACACTGATTTATTTGACAATACAATATTCAATTGTATTTTATATCAAACACCTGCAAGTCGTCAGAAGATTTAGCATGTATTTTAGCATTCACATAGGCATAAGGAGTTTAAGTGCATCTTTACCTGACAGGCTACTGAATGTCCAATTTGAACATAATTTTTTATTATCAGCACCTCCAATGTTTGGAATTACAACCAGTAGTACCAAGATCTCAGTATGAAGGATTTCAAGTAAGTTTCCAGAAGTATCTGCCAAGTCACCTGAAATCGCTCTTGAAATGTACAGTAACACAATCAACAAACAGTTCCATTTCTAGGCAAAAGGTCTAAATGTAAAATTTCAATACATTCCTAAGGAATCAAACATGCATCACAATACACCTTAGGAGCGATGTAACAGAACGTATTTAATTGCTAGAACCTTCTAAGAGCTATCAACTTTTTTCCAGACTGCTTATCATTTGAAGACCAACATCAGTATCTTGACTTAAATGACAAAATTCTAGATTCATCTCTCACCTCTACAGCGCGACTGGAAACAAGAAGGAAAAGACTGGTCCACAGGCCTCTCTCATCTATGCCAAACGTGGCCACGGTCAGAGACAATATTTTACTAGATGGTGCAGCACATGATGGTATTGCAGATGAAGTCACTGGGCAATTCTACATCTAATTCTACAGCAGCACTGAATTTCACAGCATAATGACAGGTTACTGTAAAAGCCTTCAAACCAAGACCCAATTAATTCTTTCTCATAACAAGATTAGAAATGTATTGTGCTCTTTAAAGCGTGAGGTAAAATACGTAAAAGCAACAGCAAAAAACACTCCTAAGTGTTAAAGCGTGCATAGGTTTTCCAGTGTCACCCATTTATAGAATATAAAATTTATAGTACCTCAAATACAATTATAGTCTGGGAAGTCACTAGAATAGCAGGATTTGTACCCAAAATTGAGTTACTTAAGTCACATACTTCTTTATGCTATTAATGGAAAGAAGATCATTTGCAAGTTCTCTTGCCACACGCCTAAAAAAAACAAACAGAAAAATGCAACCTGCTCACTGATACAGCTGGAAATGTTTCACATTCTTGGCCTTTAGGCACAAACACATTTGAAGAGAAGATTCACCTAGCACCTACTTGCCCTTACTCAGAATAGTGAGCAAAACTGCTTGCGTACATACATAATTTTAGATGCGTCAGATCAATTTCTGACACATATCAACTAAAGATACCAACCGATTTTTGATGTTTTCCTTTTACCAGCTTTAGTTTGTTCATTTTCTAGGTTGCAGCTTTCTTTGTAAAGGTTAAAAGACTCTACTCAAGCATGGCAGTGACTGTCCCAGATGCATCCATTTCATGGCCCTCAATGTTCAGTAGCAGATGCCCAGGAAGAGAATTTAAGAATAGAGTAATAGTAAAGTGATACTTCATTGGTATGCTCTCCCAGCTTTCACGTGTCTAGAGTTCAGGAACTTTTGAAGATATTTAATAGCTTTTGCTAAGACTCTCCTCCATGAGTTCTCAAAGTCCTTTTTAAATCCATGTAAACCTGAAAGATTTGCATCATTTTCTTCCTGCAGATTTTCAGTGAAAAACACAACCTCCTATTCTGATACAAAGGGTATCAATGAGTAGCCCAAGGTCTGTCCCTTAATTTTCTTACAGTTTAAGATGTCAAGAACTAACGGAAGCTTGCAGGAGGGGGAAAATGCCTCAGATTACAGAACCTGGTGGAAGCCTGAGTATAAGTACACACGTGCACTTACCATCAGGTTCCTGAAGGGTCCTACATGGCTGCTACTGCCAGCTGGATCCTCCACTTGGTCTAAACAAGAAAGATACAGGAATGAAACACAGGGAAAGTGAAATGGAAACAATGACAAAAGAATAAATGAAGGGCAGAACTTAATATACGTGTATGTGCATTTAAAAGAATTGCAAAAGAAAGATGCAAAGGAAAATGAATGAAAGAAACAGATGGAAAGTAGCTACTTGTCTATAGTGACAAAGATCAAAGAGGAATGCATCAATTTGTCTTGCAACTTAATTTTTAAATATGGTTCCTTCCTTTCTCTCCCCTTTCCTTCACTTATGTTGTAGATAGGTCAGCACAAGCATTATCTGCCTTACGCCTTTACAATACCTGTATAACATTTAGCACAAACGTTGCAATAGGCACAGGAAATCTCATGCCACTGCCAATGTCCAGAAACTTATGCTGTAGTCCCACTTATTCCAGAGGAGTTCAGATGACAACAGAGTAAGAATTTAAGAGAGAGAAGTAATCTTTATTTGCCCATACTTCATTTTATTGATCAAACCAAGACATCTCAAAACAACCTATAGTTATCTGTGCTGATACTTTTGCTGTTAACCAAAATACTAATGGAACTGTAAAACCACCGAGTTACTTCTCGTGGGATGGGATAGGCATACTCAGATGCCAGGAGGGAAGAAGTTAAACACAGTCTTTCCATACACTTGGAGCTGCATTCTATAATTAAATATTGCTAAATTGTACAAGATGCTATTATCTTCAATAACCTTTAAGCGCAGCACCAAACGTTCACAGTTAAGATCATAAAGTAAGAAGGACACTCACATCTGATCTCAAACACTGTTTTGATCACCTACAAGAAATACGGAAGATAGACATTCGCCTTCTCAAAAATCTTGGGCTAATAAGGGAAAAGAAATACTGGTATGAGTTTCCGGTATTCCTTTGAAATTTATAGTCAACAACTAACTGCAGTCCAGTATCATATCTACTCCATACCCCATCCACGCTGTTGCTTAAAAGTACCACAGATACCTGTCCAAATCTCAAGTCTCCTGGAAAACAGTGGAGAAGCTACATCAGAGACCCCCTGAAAAGTATTCTTAAAGCACAGTTGAGTGTAGCCACCTTGAAAGGGTAAGGCTGAAGGGAAAAGGACAAATTTGCATGTTATACTCACAAACAGTGATCACCACAGTTACATGATGCGAATTACAGTGTAATAATATAAACTCGCTAGTCAAATGCCTTTGGGACTGGTTCAGATTAGTGAAAGTTTGCATCAACCCCACGCAGCAGTTGCTACTATTCTATAAATCAACTTTTGATTTTTTTTTTCCTCCTATTGAAAAAAAATCAGTATTTTGGCATTGGAGAGAATGAAATTAAGATTAAGTGTATATACAAGCTAAAAAAGTCCTTACAGAAAATTCAGCAGAAGACAACTGCATAACCATTTCCACATTATTCTGATTAATGACTTCTAAAATACTGATGCAACTTAATTTTTAATTTGAGAAACAGTTTGCTGTGCACCAGAATTCCTGTTTCTTTATCCAGAATACTAGGAGATGTTATGCTTTTCAAAGTAAATTCCTTAAACTTTCAGGCATCTGCAAATATCTGACTAGTTGTTTGTTCTGGAAGACAGGCTAGAAAAAATGAATGCCTTTTACACACAAAAAAGTCCTATCTAAAATAACAGCATAAATCGCTCCAGAAAATTAAATCCAAGTTGTGTTAGCTGGAAGAGCATGAAAATATGCAGAAACATGTTGCAGTGACTTCTCAGAATCTTGTCCAACTGTGAATGTCACAGCATATAAATGTTAAAGACCTTACAAGAAATGGAATTGATTAAACAGTAAAGTAACTAAGCACCAGAAAAAAAAAGGTATTGAATTCAAAATGCCCATTATGAAGATGTGAATACTAAGGCTGTTTTTAACACATTTTCCTCTGTTAGCATTTAAGTGTCTTCATTTAGCTTTTTTTTTTTATTCTACCATTAGCCACCATTCATTACATAGTGAAATCACATTTACAAAACCTTTCCTTATTATCTACCAGCACCTGCTCAGACAGCAAAGCCAAATCACAAACCACTTGGCTAAATAAAGAGCAACATACCTGTGTGTTAAGAGCTGCTTACAGTCACTGAGAACAGCTAAGAACTCTTAACATTTAGGGAAAGCTGGTAGGTACAACATGCCTCATATATATATATAAATATATGTGTATGAGGATTATTCATATAATCATGGAGATTACAGAAATTTGCTGAAAACATGACCTTGAACCCACATGGTTCTGAAAATATTTTATTTAAAGATCTAAGCCAACAGCCACATTTCAAAGCATATACTACAGCTCCATTGGATAGTTACTCATTTTTGAGGAGGGGCCGCATGTTAAGCACTGCAGACTTACACCTCCATCATATTACTGCGTCAAAGAACATTTGACTCACAGCACCCACCATCTCATAGCCTATGGTAATTAAACCATTTTTAAATTGCTGTCCAACGTTTTAAGTGATCTAGGATAGGTGAGGTTATTCCACTACGTTGTTCAAAATGTCACACTGCAAGTTATTGGAGAAAAAGGAAGCGAAAGTAAAAATAGTAGGGATAAGTCACAAAGCTAGTAAATATTAGGCTAGGAATAGAAAAGATGACAACCTTGAAAGAAAAACGATTCTACTTTATTAAAACAAAGTTACTTAAATATTATGACATCAACTTCCAATATTTCTTACATAATATTACTGTTAATACAACAATATACCAAAGTTCCTTTTAACTACTTGTATTTAAATATTGCTTTGAAACTTGATTAGAGCAAGCTTAGCTGAAAAACTCTGAAGTGTACTTCTGAACGCACACATACATTATTACCTGGGGAGGGAACGTCTTTTGAACTCAAAAGCTTCCAACTTAAAATGAAACAAAACATGAAACCACTGCCTACGAAATGCTTTGGGGAAAAGTGCTCTTGTACTGGCAAGAAAAATGACTGCAGAACCAATAGGATGCCTCCCAAGACCCCAAGGCGCAGATATTCAAGTGCTGCCATAGAACAGCTTTGGTGGTAGATTTTTTTTTTCCACAGACTGAATTGGTATGAGTCAAGCCAGAAAAAGTTTTTATTTTTATTTTATTGTTAGTGTAAGATATGCTACTAGGAGCATTTCCCAGTTTGGCTATAGAGATGCATCCCACTTGTCAGTGTGCACGCACACATAAAACCCTTTCTAACACCCTCTGACAAAATTCTTCCCCTAAGTAGGAAGGTACCTATCTCTCCGATTCAGAAATACAGACTAAGTATGACAACATTAACCGACTTCCCATTTTCAAGATTAAATCTTTCTAAAACTGAACATTAAAAAAAAAAGATGTAAAAAGGATGCAAAAGCAGCACATTTTCATTCGTATCCCAGCAATTCTAAGGGTGAAATTCAAGTCATACAAGGCACAGCTCAATTTTTGAAACAAACATTTAATTAAAGGCGATGTCAATTAAATCCGAACGGCTACATACACAGTATCATTAGGAGGCCTATTTCAACAATGTTGTCAAGTATGTATGAGAACGTGCAGAAAAAGACAACATTTAAATGCCTTTATTACCCTGTTTTCCTCAATCCATCATTATTATAAATAATTGGTGGGGCATTTTTCTTGCAATACCATTACAAAGTTATCAGTTACAACTAGTTTATGTAGGCATAATTTTAGGTACGGTTAAGCAAACGAAACACTAAAATTGACATGATCTGTTTCCCAGTGTACAAAAATTATCACAAAATGATTTTAACTTCTGACTCCTGAGAACCATGAGAATAATTTAGAGCTACAGAAGATCTTAGTTCTGTATTGTCAATCTGCCCAAACCTAGTATGTCAAATAACATTAAAGGTGGAGATGCATAATGCATATAGCTATATACTTTGGAAAAAACTGGAAAAATCTTGGAAATTATCTATAGCCAAAGTCCCACCCCTGTACTACAAAACTGGACATTCAGCCTATGTTGGCCTCACCATTCTCTGCTGGATTGCTTCCTCCCACAGCTGGAGGCTCATATTATCTGTCAGGCCTTGTGCTTAGCACAAACCCGCCACTGTTCTTACGACAAAAGACTCGGCAGGGCACTGCACTTGAACTGCTTGCGATCCCCGCGTAAGTGAAATGCCAGGGGCTGACCACCCTTGTCTTAGTTCAGCTCTCCACATCCTTTCATCGCAAGCTGGTAGGAGAGGCAAAAGTAGTGCATGCACACAGTCTGTCCTGCAACAGGTTCACATGTGTTAAGTGATACTGAAGGTCTCCAGGAGGGATCTTTCAAAAGCAAAAGCTATAGAAGCAAGGTCTCTGAAGAGAAACTGCATGCCCCATTGTTCTAGATAATGTATTTTCCCTCGCTACAACTCGAAACGCGATGGCCAGTACTACTACTGCTGTTTGAAGACCACAAACAGCAGCAGAGATAAACGGCTGCTTGACATCAAGAATAAAAGCAAATTCAGTGAGCAAAGGTTCTTCCGTGATATTTCCAGCAGAACTTGCATCTCCTCTTGCTTAAAAAGACACTTTCAAGCTTACACAGTAGAAGCAGGAGAAAGAGGAACAGAGTAAGCATGGAAGACAAACTTCACAGTAATTCTATTAATATCAAACTGCCTGTTGTATAAACATATTGCTACACATTAACCATCACTTCACATACAAATAGTAGCCTTTTAATCACTGCATTTTCCAACCAGATTATAAATGTTGCAATGGAGTCTTGCCTCGGGAAGATATTTCAATATACCTGAAGACAGATACACATACACCTAACTGTCTACGTGTATTAAAATATGTTTGTACCAAGCACTAAATATCCATCTTGCAGAAAAGAAATAGAGCAATGCATTTACAGAGACTGTTAACATGACATTTGCATAACAGATGAACTTGTTGCCATGGAAAGTGTAAGAAAATTCTGAGCTGAGCTATTTAAAACACCAATTTCTGCAAATGTTTGGCAAAGTCTCCACTTTAATGATACCACTGAAGATCACGTTACTATATATCTCACCACAAGCTTCTTAAATTATATAATAATCAGTAGAAGAAATGTTAGCATGGCATCATAGGGTATGCCATGCCAACATAAAGAAATGATGCAACAGTTCGCAAGAAGCAAAAGGGAATGTATTGCCATTATATGGAGTTCTTCATGAGCCCAGAAAAGCTTAGCTGAAGCTATTCACAAAATTCAGATAAACAAATAAAAAACATTTAGGCTGAAAAGTCCTACAAGTGGTAAGCCTATCTTAAGTGTGTGGTATTACACCAGTCCACAAAAATTGAAATAGGAATCACCTCCAGTATTCTTCATACACTTCATGTTTTGTAAATTAAATTATGTACCATCACCCTCTGTAACAGAAAGAGGGGCAAAAAGTAGTTTATATTACCTGTTCGCAACAGTATGCCATCCACATTTGCAGCATCTCATCCAAGTCCTTAATATGTTATGCCTTCTGACTAACCTGAGTATAAATCATTGGAAGTCTTAAGTTTATAGACTATAAAACTTACTCATTCGTAATGACTTTAGTACAGAATGTCACCTAACAATTACAAAGTATGGCAAACAAACATCCACAAGGTTTAATTCTATGCAATTTCAATCCACACAAGAGCTGTGATGAAACAATTAAGTGTAAATAATTAAATACAGAGCTTTTATCTTAGCAAGATTTAAAAATGTTATTTCTGCCCCATGCCAATATTTCTAAAACTAAAATAGCAGATAGAGTACACAAATATGCAATCAGACTTGCTCTAGAACTTCTCAATCACTCAATGTAGTTGTGTATTTCTATCTCCTACTCTCCCTAATAACACAACCTCCCACTATTCACTACAAATTCCTAGCAAGTTATTTGATAGCTAACCACAGCTACCATTGACACAGCCAACCCATTACAGAAAATATGATAAACATTCTTCTCTGCAGTTATATTCCATTAGCTTTTATTTTGCTAAGTATTAAAACAAAAGAAGCAGCAAAAGAAATGACAGCTGGCATACAGATTTTCCAGAAATAACTGGTGTTCTCTATATTTAGCCAGTTTTTATGTACAATTCAGTTAAAAATAGGGCATCCAAATTTTGTATTTAAGTACAGAGAATTAGTCAATATTTAAATCTCTGCTTTAACGAATATGAGCTTTTACTTGAATCCAGAAAATGTCGCTTCTACATTCACTGTAGCCCTCCTGAAATGTTTTTCTGACCCTGAAATGAAGCTACACTCAGATAATTAAGAAATAACATGCATTTTGACAGCATCATTTGCAAGATAATGCAAATGAAAGACCTCACGCGACTACTTGTACCACAAAGTTTAAAATAATCGGTGTAAGATCAGTCTGCCTTTATCTGTAATAAATAACCCAAATATTTGTCATGGCCCTATTTGGATCACTAAACATTTGAGAGGGTTAGATCAAAATATCTGGGTTTTTTAGCTAAGTTATCTTTAAAGGTAACTACTTAGGACTTTACCTTCCATTTTATTCTGCTCTTTGACAAAACTGGGTATGTTCAAATTCAGTAGTGGTCATACCAATAAGTGACAATTAACAAAAGGAAAAAAAAAAAAAAAAGGACTGCTGAGTCCACATGCAGACCCAAAAGCTAATACCCTTCATACACTGCTGATAAAGGTGGTGTTCGGCTATCAAGAGCAATTTTGCTCCACCACGCCAAACAGAACTCTCGAAAGGTTAGTGAAAAGCTGCAGTTGCATGGAAGACCAAAAATGCACAGTTTATCTAAACGTTTGTCCAGACATGGGCTATGGCTTTACTCGGAGAATGCAGCTGTACAGGGGCTACAATTCCCAGGAAACAGGCCTGCCTTTGTATCTAACCGGAGCGCTGGGATTACTGTAACAGGAGTCTCCAACGCTGAGGAAACAAGAGCAAAGCCTCTCACAGATGTAGGATCCGGACAGTGCTGCTGCCACCAGATTAAGTCTCCCATGGATAAAATTAAACCCCTCAGAATTGCTACAAGGTCACACTCAACATTTTTTATTTACATTCACTCAAATTTGTCCTCTTCTAGTCATTTTTACCCAAGTGAATCCTTTCGTTTACCATACCTACAACATGCCATTTGTCAGAAATTTTTCTCCAACAAAACAGTAAAGTATTTTCAGTAAAATCACCCCCTTCTGTTTTACAATGTATTTCATCCCCCTCCTTGGCACACATTTCCAGTTTTCTTTCCTTTAACCTTCTTATTCTCTTATTTTTCTTCAGTACACTTGCAGAGGTAATCTTTAGTTTGGGGGATTCAATAGGGGAAAAAACAAACCAAAACAAAACAGCACTCATTTTTGTTGATGAAAATCTTTTCTTAGTGTTATCAGCAGCAATCCAATAGATTTGCAATAGATTCATATCGTGCATTTCAAAAAGGGAAAATTACTTTGGAAAACATTCAGTAGTGTTTCCCATAGCACACTCCCTTATTGCCCTCCTTTTACCAGCACACTCCAAAGTGCGAGGGTATCCGTTTTGGCATGCAATGCAAGCTTGCCTTAAACAATATTTCTTTTTTCTGTACAGTTTTAAAGGCTATTATTTACTGCAAGCATAGCATTATTAATTTCCCTGAGCATTTTGCTCAGACACTAAGAACAGAGATGTAAAAACAATGTATGTCAAATGACATGCACTCATATTTGTACAAGGTGAAGAAAACAACACAATTAACAACTTAAGAAGAGATGACAAAAATGGCATTACCAACTACCTGCTATAGTAAGTATGTAGTGTGTTTCCATTAGTCCCCATTAAAAATATTATAGCATTTTATGAACTGGGCTTCCAACCTAACAAGGAACATCTTTAATTATTAATAAGCAGCTACTGTCACGACAGATTTGCAGGCATGAAAACTTTGCTTCTCTGCATCTGTTAAATTTGGAAAGACTCACTCCTTCCAACTTCAGAGTGACAATCCAAGGTCATATGGCAAAATATCACTGCAGGTCCTTTCTAATATATAAAAGTAGATAAAGGAGGAGGGTAAACATTATGTAAACTCATTTTAATGTACAATGTAGTCCCCTAATCATTTTTATCTGCGGAGAAATTGTGAAAGATTTGTTTAACTTTCTCTGTGAAACCAACTGCTTCATTCATTTCAGCTGCAGCCCATTGATATTTTCTCAGAGAAATGCTTTTCAGTCTTCTCTGATAACAGAAGATATACTGAATTATCTTTCCAAAGGAACTCTAACTGTAATGCTCCAGTTGCCCAATCAGTGCATTTCTCAAGATGTAGAAGAGAGCGCTACAGGACAACAGCAATAGTTGGTGCTCATGTTAACAGAACCGACAACAGAAGTTACTAAATTCATAGGTTGCCCAAACCAGACAACAGCAAACTGGTATCTGCTTAATTTATGAAATCGCAAGAAAGGTCAGTAGGCTCATAAAGTCCCTACAGGGAATGGCAACTTCCTCCATTTTTCAAGTAAAGTGAAAACAAATCCCAGTCAGAGCACAAATGTATTTGTCTTCTGCTCAGTTAACTGCTACCTTCAAGATTAACCTGTTTAGATCAAATTAGACTTTGAAGTTGTAGAAGTTTTTTGCACACATCTTTTCATAAACATAAAATGTCAACTAAAACAGAATACAAAAATAAAACATCACTGAAAAGTAACGCGGACATTTTCATTTGCAGGCAAGGAACCAGAAAAAACATAGCTCTGGGATATGAGTGGAGAGACTGGAGGCTGACACTTAACAGTTAAGGATTTGGTAGCTATGAGCGAAGTTTCAGCACAAAGTCCACTTTGCTTTTGCAATCCCTGACAAGGGTCCGTAAGATCCAAACCACTGGACTCTTTGCTTTTTACCTGCAACTTGAAATAGAACACTTTGCAGGAAAGTCAATTTTTTACTCAACTCACTGAAACTTAGTATGACCTACTCCTCGGTAAAAGCCCCAAACAACTCCACTATCTGGCAGCAGTATCTCACACATTTCCTTTTAACAGTGCAACTCTGTGGCAAAGGTGTGTATTTTAACATTCTGATACAAACTTACTGCTAAAGAGAGGTCAGCTCTCATTGCAGTTGAGCTGCTTTACACCAGAGCTTACTATCTAGACACCTAGTTTTCGATTTTACTGGCAGCAATGTAAGAAAGCTTGCATTGGACTTGGCTGGGAATAATGGTGATGCATGAGAAAATTTACCAAAATTTACATGAATCAAGTCACTTTCAGAAACGCTAGGTCTTTCCCATGCAACAATCAAATTGTTTCTTACGGACTGCCAAATAAAACAAGATTCATATCTGACTAGACTCAAATGAGGCATCTGGCTCTCAATGCAAGTTAGAATAGATGTATAGCCAACTACCCACTTCCACAGCATTTTGCTGTAATAATAATCAAGATGATAGATTTTCAGCTATTATAATACTCTCACTAGAGTAACTTTATGTCAATCATCACATTAATAATACTGCCTCTTTGAAGTTCTAAAGCATTAAATCACAGTCTATCAAACGCTCTTGCAGAACTCTGATAGAAAGCGTGACAACAAAATTAACTCTTAACAGCAACCCTGGTAAGCTCGTAAGTGCTTCTGAAAGTTTCATCCTGAATAACTTACATGCACTGGTGATCCAAATAAATATTGTGCTTGCTTAATCCAGGGGAAAAAGTGTATAAAAGGTAAGTAAATATTTGCTAGTGAATATCTGATGGTCAGACATTATCTAATTTCTTAGCTACAAATGTTGAAATATCAGTGAGTCTTATTTCAATAACCGTTAAACCCAAGTAAAAACATAGACTGCTATAACATTTCCTTGAGGAACTTGACACAGCAAGTGTAGGCCAGTGACAATTCTTCAGAACAAAGTCATTCCTGTCAACCTGTGTAAGGCTCTTGGCAGGAATAACAAAATACATTTGAAGGTTTAACAGATTAAAAAAAAAAAAAATACACTCTGGTCTGACAACCAGACGGAAACAGTGTTTTCCCTTTTTGTTCATTTAGAAAATGTACTAAGTGGAATGTAAAATTACATTGGTATTTTGCAGTTTCATAATCCAGCAACATGAGAATCTTCAGAGAGACTTTACAAGCACAAATTACCTAACAAAGGAAATCTCACTAAAGAAAAGAGCTCTCAGCCACACACACACACACCAATGGCGTCTGCATCCCTTCCCATAAATAAACCAGCTATCAAAACTTTGTATGCACACACTCAAAGTTAAGTTAAACATGCTTGTTGATCACTGCATAATAAATTACACAGGGCATCTGTAGATAGGCCCTCAGTGTAAGATGTTCCCTGTAAACAATTCAAGTAAAATAAATGGTCGATGCAAAATTATGGTAAATTGTAATAAAAACAAGCACTGAAGAAGTTTAGTACCATTAATGGTACAGAATCAATATGAATAATATTGTTCAAATGGTTTTGAAAAGATGAAGCATAAAAAGAAAACATCTAGAGAAAGACAGTAAAAATGATTAAGAGGTATGGAAGATTCTCATTACAAGGAGAACTTAGAGCCTTCACTAAATTAAGACATGATTCAAGCTAGAGGTAAATAAAATAAGAATAGACTGAAAGTCAATCATTGACTTTACCTTGTATCCACCATAAAAGCCAGAGTCTCCAATTATAAAACAAAAAATTAAGTAGGAGATTGCACCAGAGGGTAAGGAAACCATAGAAAGAGCAACAGTGTCTGGTAAACCCTTGACTTCACGTGAGGTAACACAAAGGAATTCAAGAAAGCATTATTCATGTGAATAAAAGTCATCCAGATTTAAGTGAGACAGCAAACCCAAACACTTTAATATAGGTAAGGCAGTCAGTAACTCATTGAGTTTGCTCTCTTGCATGCTATAAGCAACAGGACAATTCTAAATCACAAAATAGGTCACTTCAGGGAATAAAAAAGAAAAGCACTTTTTTCACTCTGGAAAATGGTGTCTATTCTCCTATTCTGCAGGAATTCATCCCCTTCCTATTTTGGAACATAACCTCCAAATCTATTTATCTCAAAGCTCTTCCCTAAAACAGCAATCACCAAATTTTCTACGCAGAAGCATTTAGACACCTCTGTGATTCAGAAGAGAACATTCCAAGAAAGTTTTGGAAAATCCTAATACAATAGAATATTTCTGCGAGGAAAGTCATATTTCAATAGAAACTTAGTAACTTTTAACTTATTTTCAGGAAAATTAAAAAAGTATTTTCCTAAGAAAGGAGGAGAATAATTGCAAAACACATTGGCTTAATTAAAAAAAAAAAAAAAAAAAAAAAAGCGCAGTGGAAACCAAGCTTCTTTTCTTCCAGGTCACTCATTGTTTCAAAGCTAACCCTGATGAATAGAAAAAAATTGATTAATACTGGAAAGCTGTCTGGCGCCTTATTTCACTTCCCACTGTAAGTTATGTAACTGATGACAGCATTAGCAAATTTACTAGCAAATGCTGCAACTGTGATCTAGATGTACTTTATTAACTTGGAAAAAATAGTATAAGGAAGTGTGGCTGAAAAAGCAAAAGTATAAAGAAAAATATGGAACACTTCAGAATTTGAATAACCAAATAACCCAAGAAAAATATTTTTATTATGTTAGATAATTATATACATTTGCTCTAACCAAAAATAAATTAGTAGCTAGAAACATGCCAACTTGTTACAATCATGAAGGACATATTGTTATTTTAAGTGAAGGACAAAAAAACACAGAGATAAAGTAACAGGGAGAGCATGCAAGGTGCTTGTAGTACTTGTTTTAACAAAGATCTGATAACCAGCACTGAGACCTTACACTGCATTCCTGACCACCTTCAAGCCCTTTGCTAAATCCTTCTTATAAGTTCTGCTTTCTTAGTGGCATCACCAGTCAGATGCTTGCGTAGACAAAGCTGGGGGCCCCCCGTACTACAAACATCAGGATGTCTGATCCCCCTTCCAGTACAAATACATACCATGATACGCTGATAACAGTGACAGTCCCACACTGCCAAGAGAGCACACGGACAGCACCTGTGGATTTCCATTACCAGCTGCACATGTGGAAACTTTTAAAGGGAGTGTATACACAATAGTACATCTGAGGCTTCTGAAGAAGAAACAAACCTTACAGCCTTCCCTAACCTTATAATTACAGCACATAAGTAAACAAGTTTCCCAGTGTTCACATAAATATGATACAACCTGACTAAAGCAAAAACACTGATGTTTTTTAATAACTTGGGAAATATCCGAATGTGCTATGGCCTCGTATTTCCAAAAGTTTATACTTAGAAATATGGAGTTTAAGGGGTCAATACATGCAATTTAGTGCTGAATTTTTTTTTTTTTTTATAAATACAGATAATCTTTTTTTTTTACCTCTGAAATGAAGGCTTATCTTCTCCTATTCTTAAACCCGTAGGCAGGAGCAAGGCTGGAATGAATCACACCAATTTCACTCTGCTGTTCGGGAAAGCTCAGAGCAGCAGCTATCATAGGAACTGGGGGCGTTGCTGTAGAAGTGAAGATGGGAATTTAAAGTAATACGAGTCTCCTATTCAAAGGGCCCCATTTATGAGGGATAAAAGAAAATTTGGAAGACCTCAAAGATATTCTATCTTCAGATAGAAGCCGCCATGAAAGATACAGTTCCCTTGACATCCCAAATGCAGCTTTTTAACTGGAGTTATATAGTTCTTCTCACAAATCAGTGTGATTCTCGGAAATTAAAGTACATTTCATTTTAAGGTTTTGTTCCAGATGATCTCCTTGACCTTCTCCTTCCTCCCTTGTCTTTTCCTAGTCATTGGCTAGGAACTCAGGGCTTCAAAATTTCCTATCTGTTTTTCATTAAATCTATTGGAAATAGAGCTTAGATAAGAATACCATTTCATGTTATCCTTGCTACAAATGTACAACTTACAGAACTTTAACATCCTTCTATAAGCCACATTCCAATTAATACACAAACATTTTTCTCACAAGTTCTTTTCTGTTTGCAAATAAACTTTTAAACTTATTCCCAGTACAAGTCTAACTGATAAAATTAATGTAACTTAAAAACCAGACAATCAGGGCATCATTTGGCTACGATTTCCACTCGTGATGACATCCAGACGGCAATCCAAGGCCTACCTTTTGTAAACAGGACGCATATTTATGTGACTCTCAAGTACAGCTAATTATTTGGAATTAAGTGAGAATGCCTATGAAAGTATTAACACAAAAAACTGCAAGGATTTCTACTATCACAGAATTTAACCTGCTTATTTCATCTTTACATTTCCCTTTTCTGCAGCAGCAATTTGAAACTGTTTCAGCAATAATCACGCTTACAGACAAAAAAAAAAAAACAATGTAACTTTTATTATGACAGCATTTATTTAGAATCTGTGAAGCAGAAGCCTTAAGTTGCACTTTGCATTCAGACTGATATAAACCAAGGCATAATAACTATTTATTACAGATGATAATTGATTCATAATTCACCCACCTTAATCTCACACTATCTCAGGGACAGTATTATTTACTAAGAGTTACCCTATAGTTCATGCTCTCCCTGAAATCTGATAAGAACTATGGGAAATAGCAACATTATGATAGCAGTGGAGCCATTTAAGGTAGTAAAGTTTCAAAAGATTTATTAGCAATGGTTTGAGACTTTAAAACTGTACTACAATAAATAATCACCACAGGCTGTCCAAGATATAGGTGAACCCGATTCAGGTGTTTTGCCTGCACTACAATAGGAGACTATTTTAAGAGGTGACACAACCGGGTTTTTTAAGAAGGCATTTGGTTTCATGACAGACTCCCACTCAAGTTGCCTTATGCAGCATGTGCTTTTGGTAAAATGAAATTACAGACTTTTCCCCCTCCTCTTGACAGCCTGACTTTGTACCGACAGAAGATATGAAAGAGGCACATGCAGTATTCATTCCAGACAATAGTACAAATTATGCCACCGGGGTCTGTTGCCTAGATAAAGTGCTAAGTGGAACACGGCTAAGACACAAATACAACTGAACAGCACAGCATGGAACCACTACCAGAGAGATATAAATAAGCACAGGAGAAGTAAAACGTTGCCCTCTTCTCACCCCCCAAAAAAGGGTTTTTTAAAAGGTATTATTCACAAGCATGTAGCAGAGCAAACTTTTATCCTGTATAACAGCAGCATCTTTCTTCCTCCAAGAACAGATTTTTGATCTGCCACATAATCCATGACAGAAACTGCCCAGATTATTTCAGCATTGTTTGATTACACTTTGGAGCCTACTTAGCACCTTAAAGCAGATTATAGCCTGATAAAACCACTGGATATTTTTATGTATGACCATCTTTTTTTTTTTTTTAATACTTTTATTTAGTTAGTGTAAAGTTACTTTCGAAGAGAAGACTGAGTCTGAAGCCAGCGACTCCAAAAGTGTTCTTCTTGAAGGAAACACTCATCTTCAATATTACTGCTTACTACTACTACTACATATTACTACTGTCATACATAAAGGAAGAAATGCCCTGATGAGAGGAAAAAGATGTCCACATTACTCCTCTAATGGACACATGAATTAAATTGTAAAGTGAAAGCCAGGCTGTTCTCTTTTTTTCCTTAGAAAGGGAATTAATGAAAAATCTTGTGCTAATGCATTTGATTTGAACAAATTTTCCTATAAGCTTGGCAGGCAGGACAGGAGCATATTAACTACAACTTGGGAGAAGTAGATGATAAACACTTAATAAATAAATTAAATTTCAGAAAATGCAAAAGCAACAAAAAAATGTATTAGATCATTTTTCTGCTAGTTGTTGACCATGCACCGGCAGCTGCTGGCTCTTAAGCATGTAGTAATCATGTCAAAGATAACAGGGGTTGGCTCTGATAAAAATCTTTGATGCTACCCAAGTTCACCAAGTTGTTTTCTTTTTTGGGGGTTGTATTCCCCCCCCATACCCTTTTATCCTACTAAATTTCTTTCTAGATCTTAAATGCACTCATCACCTTAGCAACAACATGCAATGTTTCAAGGCATAAAAATAAATTGGTAAGAACTGCCTCTTTTCCTCAAGGACTCCTAAGCTGTTGTGCATGGTAGAAGAAAGATGTACTCACACTCCAGCTATGAAAACCTATGACCAAGCCAGGCAGTAACTATTGAACATTAACATCTGGGAGATGTAAAGTATTTTGAATGCAGACTACAAGAACAGAAATATGCAACACACTGAACTGCTGAAGAAGCTGTGCAAGTAAAGAGCAAGCGAGTTTTGAGAAACACGACTGAGGCATAGTCAAGATCCCACCCTCTGCAAACATGTTAAGAGAAGACTGGTACATAGAGGAGAATGCCAGGTGCCATCCTAAATATGCTCTAAAGGAGATTATGAACCTTGTGTCAGTAATCGCTTGCAAATAAAGGTCAGATCAAGGTCAAGGAAAACAGTTCAATCTGTACTTTGCGTCCACCCTAGACTTGGTCAGCTGCTGATTCTTAAATGCCATCTCAACTTTACAAATTTAGTAAGGCCTACCTCTTATGGTAAGACAGTCTGAATTGACAGCGTGTGAGGATTTAATCAGTAACAGAGTATTCCTACTGCGATATGGAAAGTTTTACAATAATGAAAGCCTTGATTGATTGGGCAAAACACATCGCATTTTCAATACCTGTGAAATGGTCACCTTTTCTGATATAATCAGGGTTCATTAAATAAATTGCAGACAAAGACTATTTGTCAAATGATAGATATCTTAACTGTCCAAGGGACAAGGCCTAAGATGCATTAAAAATTCAAGAGGATATTTGTTTTACTGAATACAGAATAATTATGAGCTATTCAATAACTGCATGTTTTGAATAACTAAATTATAATACACTTCTCAAATAATGTCTTATGACAAGGCCTAAGATGCATTAAAAATTCAAGAGGATATTTGTTTTACTGAATACAGAATAATTATGAGGCTATTCAATACTGCATGTTTTGAATAACAATTATAATACACTCCTCAAATAATGTCTTATCTAGTCATTTAAGGTATTAAACTGTCAGTTTACTTTTCTGGAAAATGTGTTTCTGAAGGACACACTCATATACAGTTGTTTAAACTTGGCAGTTCTTACTCAGTTCTATTTTCTCCTCGATGTGTAAGATGACAACGTGCAACACAGGCCAAAATAAAGTTTATAAAAAAAAAGAATTAATCTGTTTAGACAGCTAATAAATTCAAATTTCACAACCCTCCGGAGGAGCTACTCTCTAGCAAGTTTCTTAAATTGGTATTTAATTTAAAAGATTACCTTGTACTGACTCCCAATTTTTCACATGCATAAAGTTAAGTCACAAAAATCTTTCTCCTCCCACCTCCCTTTTATCATAGTTAGAATTATTTAAAGAAAAAAAATTACTTTTTAACCCTGCTCATCACAATTTCCTTTGTTTTCCCATAAAACCTCAACCCCAGGGCCAAGAAACTTCCATATCCAAGAGATATAGCTGAATCTGCAAAAGAAGGGATATGAGTAGAAACCATTTTGGAATCCTAACTGCAGCTACTGCTATCGAATCAGCAGAAAAATATTACATTTCTTATAAGAAAATTGCTGTGAATTGCAAATATTAGCAGATGTTACTACAAATACCAAAATAACTGAGAGTAAATGTAGAGGAGTAAAAATAATTCCAATGGAACCTACTAAAAACAGAACTATACAATTTCAAAATATGCACGTATTAGAAAAGAATAAAGCACATACTACAAATTGCCTTATCTTTTACAGCATGGATGCTGAAACTTTAATCATAACACTTAAAAGCAACTAAATACTAAGAATTTGGTCTTTTTGCTTCATGATACAAGAGTATAATTCCATAGATGAATTATTCTTGGTTATTCTCAAATGCTTCATCTCCATTGTGTTCAGGGTTGTTTTTTGTTGGGGTGGAGTGGGGGGTGGGGTGTTATTCTTTTGTTTGTTGAGGGGTTTTTTAATATTTGTGAGCCTTGGTAAGGAGCTTATGTTTATAAAATGGGGGAAAAGACCTATTGTTCCCAATTATGACAGTCTGAAATCTGTAAAACCTGTAACAGTAAAACTTCTAACCTACAAAATAGCACAAAACCAAAACCCAGGAACCAACAAATTAGTTTACTGATATTTTTATCTAAAACTTGATGAATGCAAATAAAACTTCTATGCCATGAAAAATTACCTTAGAAATTATTCTGTCTGGCTTTTCTGATTTATAATCAAATTCTTTCAAGTTGTTTTTCTAGCCTTTCAGGTAAGTCACAGGCACACAAATTCTATTTGCTAAGATAATGCACATTTAGGAAAAAGCATAATATGGCCTCTAATTTACCAAGTGTTACTTATATACGTGCTAAATATGCTTTTCATTACAGGCAGCAAAATAAAAATCAGTGCTTGAATTTCAGTTTGTATTAGCTTAACCTACGAACTACTGTTCAAAAGAATAACCAATCGTGTTGCAGCACTTCTTTCTCCCAGCCCCCTCCCCAATCTCTAAAATAAAAAAAACTTATATAATAACTGTTCTCCTAAATATCTGAGCTTGTTCCCAATGTGAGTTCCACAGTCAACTGCGCTACAAGTAAGATCAGGCCCTACATTTTAAGTTTAAAAAATTTACAATGATGCCATTTAAAATATTATCTCCTTTCCTTCTTTGGTTCATTTGTAACCTTCGGAGAACTCCAAAATATACGTATTCACCCACAAGAGGAATCGATACCCTTGTGCTACAACTGTAGATACGTCCTTTTTATATTTACTCCCTGTAAGTGATAGCTTCTATTGCGATTTTGGCCTAAAACGGTAGTCAAAATGTCAGTTATATAAGGCCACGCGTGGAGGCACATGCACTCTTAAAAATATTGCTACTGAATTAATCATGGAAAAAATAATGGATGTCTGATCTGACATACATATTTACATAAAGACTACTGCGTATACCCCCCCGAAATTCTTCTCTCATCCTCCCTCCTCTGCCAAAGTCAGCCAAAAGTAGTCATTCACGCTGCCTGCAAAATTTCATAACCAACGAGATCGCCAGCGCCCTAAAAATAACAAGAAATTAAAAGCCACAGACAATAACAAAGCCTTAATTTTTCATTTGCACCAGCGCTCGACTATTTTAGTAAAAAATAATCCTTGCGCCTAACAGAAACCCATTCCTCGGCGACACTTCACTTGTTAACGCTGCCTGCAAATAATTTTAGCAGCAGCCCCACCCGCACAAAAAGTTCACGGTTTTAGGAAGGCTGACACCACCTCGCGTGCCGTTGCGCAGAGGGCATTCCCATACTCACGGCAAGCCCCGGAGAGCCCCCCAAACGCCGCGGCGCTGCCCAGCTCTGGACGGAGACATTTTCCCTCCCCGCGTAGCGCCCGGCTGCCGAAATCAGACCCGC
>NW_008794443.1:1975684-1989107 GCF_000699145.1 Aptenodytes forsteri
CAAGCTGGAACACCCCGAATTTTGACTCGTCTCACACCGTGACGCTGATTTAAATCCACGCAGGCTGAACTCACAGCAATGAAACCCCCGGCGTTTATTGCTATTGCTATTTGCAGTTTAATTCTTTTCAGGGAGCTATCGGCATTACTCGAGCTAAGCACACCTACCTTACACAAAGCATTAAATAATGAGCAAAACTGTTCAGCCATCCACTAAAGTTGGAATTTGGAACAAAAATCTAAAGACACAGGAAAAGACCGTGGCACTGAGTTAAAGGGGTTACAGAGGAAAACAGATAGTTGCTACATGTTTAACAGATACACTGCATCACAATAACGAAAGATTTGTTTGCCATTCCAAATTTATTATTTCTAATTTTTTTTGATCCAATCAAAAAAACGCACAGGAAAGACCAAATTAGCCCAGTAGCTAATCACTGGGCTAATTGCAGCATCACTGCAATTCCTACTCATATTCCCAGCACTGTCACCAAACTGATCAATACTAGTTTCTCCGATTATCTCACGTGCTCCTTAAAATATTATCAGGCTCAAACTAGTAAGTCCCCAAGTTTGCAGACTAGAGATGTATTTGTACCTATTTTTTAAATCTTCATCATTATCTCTCCATTTCCTGAAGCATTCTATCCAAAACCAAGAAAAATCAACTTAAATGCCTTCCTTTACCTGAACTACAATCCCCCTCTTTCCAGGGCTTAATGAACACCGGGCTTGTGGAGATAAGATACTATTTTTATAGTCATTACGTTAGAGCAAAGGGTATCCTCAGACTATTATTTCAAGCCTGAAGCCAAAAGGAACTTTTGTATCCAGAACAATAGTAATATTGTTTCTTCTAAAGCACTTTTTTTTTTTTTTTTAGACAGTCTCACAGCACTTGATAAAGATGATAGTTATGTTTATACCCCCCCACACTGGAACAACAAGAGATGCAAGACCCCAACAACTATGTTAAGTGTTTAAGGTATAATATAAGCAAAGCCTACGGTTTGGCTTAGCAGTTCTGGAGGCCCGATAGGACAAATAGTGGTAAACCTATTTGCCTGGTCCCATTTTGCAGCTGTTTAGCAGCAAAAAATGAAGAAGAGTTGTCTGAAGCAAACAAGTTATCATCTAAACAATATACAAACTCAGAGAAAAGAGCTGGCAAAAATTCTAGGCAACGCAAACACAGGATGGTAACGAGCATGTGATTTCTTACCTGCATGGCTGGAACCAACATTCGACTTGATGAATTTAGTTTTGGTGTAACTACTCTAGAATCTGAATTAAGTCCTCTAACCTTGTACTTCTAAAATGAGATGCAGCAGCAGCTTCAAAACCAGACAATTAAAATGGCTCCCTCACTAGCAATACGAACGAGAAAAGGACTACACTGACCACGAGCCGCTTCCACCGCTACTTTGACACCAGAGAACGCACAGCCGTCTCTTACTGATGACACCCTCTAACAACTCTAAAAATCAACCTCCTCCAAACAATTACCTACAGATTGTCTGTGTAGTAGTGTCAGGTTGGGATAGCTTGGTTAAAAAAGGTATGAATTTCAGAAAGGCTCATTAGGTTAATAGATCCCACATGCTTCTTGGTGCTTTATGTTTTAACTGCAACATTTAGCATTCCTTAATCCGAGTATTTTCTGTTCAAAAGGTTTAAAGTAATTTCAAAATTTGTTATTTTCAAGAGTAATATCCTAACAAGTTATATCCTAAGAGGTTCTAGCACAGATCGTCTAAAATTCAATTCATCGCACACGTACAAGCACTGCAATGTGTCTTGCACAGACTGAGATTGGCATTTGCCTGCCTGACCTTATTAGAGTATATATTTTTCACCACAGACACTGCATTTTACTGTGATACTGTGCTTTTGCACCTGGATGTGGCCTTATCTCCCCAAATGTAACCACAGTGTACGGTTTGCGGCATTAGTACTTGTGTGCCTTTTTCACACTGTATAACCCTATGTTACATTGCGCTCCTATTTAACAGGGAGGTTCTTGAATTATTATGAACCTGTTTGACAAAACATTCTTCCATAAACAAATTAATTTCACCTTAATCAAGGACAGTTTCACAGCCAAGCTTATTTAGAAGACTTTTTGAAACTGAGTTTTCACCGCAATTTTTTACTTCTTCAAGAATTACAAAGTCCTGTACTATGTGCAGAACAACACTATTCAACCAGCTCATTTCATTCGGAGAGGCAGGAAGAACTTCTGAAACCCCATAATGAGTTTAAGCTGTTTCATCGAAATATTACAACTCTCGTATATGCATCCTGGGGAAAGCATATGCAAAGCAGCCTACAAATATCCTCAGTCCTTCAGTAAAGATGAAGAGAAGATGGAAGAGAAAAACATTTGCTTGTGCTCACTTAAAAGTTCTATCCTATTACTATTCATTTACAGCAGAGAACAGGGAAGTTAAAGCTCTGTGCAGTTTTGAGGTTCTTTTACACCAAGCAAATTTGGACTTTGCTTATCTTAGCGAAGAAGCTTGGAAATCACCCTGTTTAACTTACAAATTAGAAACCCACAAGAAGCTGAAGAAAACCTTGGGAAAAAAATTAATAGCTATGACAACATTTTAAATGCTTCAAGGTAAAGCAGAAAAAAATGACATACAAGCCACTAATTCTCTTTTGGGGGTAAATAAAAACTGTGCTGTTTATTTATCACCAAATGGAATTCCCCTAAATTTATGAATTATGATAAAGATCAGGAAGGAACCATGTGTACATACCTGGGCTGGTAAATTTACAACAGTTTTGAAATGGCAGTGTATAAACCATAACACATTATATGCAGAAAGATAAGGACTTTTAAGATGTTATTCATTACATGCTTTCTTTTGTCTCAGTTGTCAGTAAGGTGTGATGTGAATCCAAGACTGATATGGACCCTATAAGAACAACATGATCTCTGATACAGAAAGCGAGACAAAAAACAAACCTTTAAAGAAAAAGCAGACGTATAAGCAACCATATTTTGTAAAGAAAGCAGAAAGCAGCACAATTTTTTTCCAAGGTATGAATTTTCCCTGCAGTTTCTAGGGTATAGGATAGTAAAAACTGATACAACAGACAACATTTAAACGCTTTAATGTAGTAACTTTGCCCTTGAGACCACACATTCAAAATCTCCTCCTCTACATTATACTTCTCCTACCCATGCTGTCAGTCACTTACAGCTTAACTTCCAATTTCTTCACACTAACTTTATTTAAAAAGCCTGGTTCCTATAAATTTGTCACTTTAAATAATGAAAAACAAGCTAAGAAAACACTAGAGAAAACAAGCTTTCTTAATGCCTTCCTTTGGTTTTCATATTCTTGGAATGGACAAGAAATTGAACAGAATATTGGATTTAAAATATTCCTATTAAACTACAAGAATAGTCCACTTGTGCAATTAAAAGAACCACAATGTGACTTTCTAAATCTTGACCTGATTTATCAGTATGCTAACTGAATGCTGAATATTTAACGGTAGTGAAAACTGCCCAATTTCATGCCAAGCTTTCACTTCAAAAATCATCACAGATTAGCAAGATCAGAATTTTCTTTATATATCCTTACATATCACTTCTCTAAAAGGTGGGAGAAGAGAATAAAATATATTGAAATAGATGGTTCAAAAATAATTGGAATATCAGTATGCGCTTTTAACAAACATTATTACAGATTTGTGAGCTTTCTTCCCCAATATGGGGCAAAGTTAAACTTTACATTATAACCCAGTTTTGCATAGTGAAGCAACTCAGACATCTCTTAAATTACCTGCCATGTTACCTGTGTCACAGATGCAGCGGCAACGAAGGAACAGCAGGAAGGCACCGCTGAACCATGGTTGCAATGCTGCTTGGACTAACTTGGTCCTGGAAAGAGTTTGGTTTCTTCTGAGCAGCGTGAAGCTGGGTTTACTAATACAAGCCGTCCCAACCTAGCTCGTGCAGAACTAGTTTGAGCACGTCCGCACTGCATTCCTGGAACTAAGTCTACAGGGCAGAAACAACTCGGTGCTTCTTCACCAGCTCAGGTCCCGGCGCCCCACTTTGCGCAACATCGAGGCCCAAAACTACTCAGAGCTGCTGCTTCTGTGCTGGCCTCCGAGAGGTAGCAGCAGCAAGCCTCTGTGCAGAGGCAGCCTGGAGGGAATGCCATTTCTGATGTAACACTCCCTCCAACTAGCATACAGTGCAGACGCCAACATGAATTTCCAGAAGCTTGCCTGGGACTGGTGCTACTAACACTGAACTGAAGCTAATAAACAACTCTGCAGCACACACATATCTAAGTGGTTGCTGCAGGGGCAAATAAACCCTGCTGAAGATGGCTCTTTGAAGACCTGGAGGTAATGCCATTTCTGATGTAACACTCCCTCCAACTAGCATACAGTGCAGACGCCAACATGAATTTCCAGAAGCTTGCCTGGGACTGGTGCTACTAACACTGAACTGAAGCTAATAAACAACTCTGCAGCACACACATATCTAAGTGGTTGCTGCAGGGGCAAATAAACCCTGCTGAAGATGGCTCTTTGAAGAACCTCGCATCCCAAACTCAGTATCTCACACTGCAACAAACCCCAGACAGATTTTGAAACCGGTAAGACCGATCCTTATAGGCTGCTCTAATAGTCTTCAGAAAGAGCTGCTTGGCAGCATGATCTTGTTGGCAAGACCTACTAGGATAAAATTCATCAGGTCGCAAGAGAAGACAGTCAGAGGAACAAAAGGATATTTCAGGTGCTGAGGCATGGTATTTGTTATTCTGTCAGCAGTGCTCAGCCTCTTTTAGCGGTACAATCATTTTCCAAAGTGTAATATTATCCATCAGAAAACAAATTAGAAATATGTGAATGCCTGTTTGTATCAGGACTGAAATCTTTGCAGAAAAGATTCAATGAGAAAGAAATTTAAAATGTCAGAGTGACTCCAAAAGCACACTTACATTAATGAACTAGCGTGACTATGGGCAAAGGCAGAGGCAACCCAAGATAAAGTGTCTAGAGAAAACTAAGCTGGCTACAGATTCACATTGGGAGCCTGCCCTCAGTGAATAAACACTGAAGAGAAGTCAATAGTCTGGCTGGCGATAGTGAACCTCTACTTGAATGCTCTCTCAAAGCTGTTAGAAAGTTCAGAAAATGTTTAGAAGGGTTTGGGTTTTTTTTTCCCCCAATCTAGTTTGGGTGGCCTAAAATATAACAGTTTTACATACTGCTATACTGCCCTATAAACTGCAAAACTGCATGGTATCAACTCATTCTTTTATTAAGTGAAGATCGGTTACTTATAGATGTTGTCAGCCTTACAAGGAAATGTAAGAAACAGCAATAGCGTAACAGCAAGGCTGCACATACCCCAAAACCAAAAAGCATTTTAAATAAAGACAAAGTTGAGCTATATATACACTCACTGCTAGTAGGTTCTTGATTGGAGATTCAAATAATACTTTATAGCAACAATTTTCTAACACTAACATACTCTACCATTACTTATAGTTAAACCACTTTTTTTCTTGGCTTGGGAGATACAATGCCCCAGAAATGACACCGTTTTCCTGCCCCCCCACTCCCTGAATAAAACTGGAAGGGTATAAAACCAGGGAAATGTGTTTCATGAAGCTTCCTTTGTTATACAATGCAAAGACCATAAAAATAACTGATTTCTGCAAAAAATCCTCAGTAGAAAAATGTCTTAGTATCTACAGAAATAGAAAAACATTTATTTTATGTAATCTGCTATAGTTTTTCATTCTAGTTTGTATCAAATCTGGTGCTACAGCAAATCATTAACCCACAAGATAGACCTAGTGTTCATATATATCTTATATTTTAACAGTAGATTTTAATGTCAACTGCATTGGCACAGAAGAATTTAGAAAAATGTCTTGTATCTACAGAAATAGAAAAACATTTATTTTATGTAATCTGCTATAGTTTTTCATTCTAGTTTGTATCAAATCTGGTGCTACAGCAAATCATTAACCCACAAGATAGACCTAGTGTTCATATATATCTTATATTTTAACAGTAGATTTTAATGTCAACTGCATTGGCACAGAAGAATTTAGACCAGTGAAATGTAGCATTTGCAATATTTTAATTATATTTCATAAAATGTTTCAAAATCTGTTTAATACAAATAGTAAAAAAAATAGAATTTGAATAAAGGGCAATAAAAGTTATAATAATAAAAGGTAACAGAGCAGTAACTGTTCTTCAGACAGTGATACCTTTAAACTTTTGTAGTATATGGTCCTGTTGATCTCCAGAGGAAACAGATTTTGCTCCTTTCCTGAACGTGCCCAGTTTATATATCGTAGCCAGTTCCCTTTCTTTGGATCAGTTGCATCAACACACATCCATCCCAAGTTTGGGTAATACACCTATGAGACAAAAATGGCATTAAGCAAATGGACAACTGTTACCACTGAAGTGTACATGCACTAAAACACTACACATTTTAAAGGTATACAAAGTAGTAATCATCATCTAAGGACAGAGATAACACAAAGGATATGAGCAGAGGTAGGGGTTGTGCTGGGGGGAGTGGTGTTGGTGTTCTGCAATCTCTTCAGTGGAATGGTACAAATGGAAAAAAAATAGCTTTTGGCCTGCAAGCCCTTCTCTGAAGGTCTTGGGCTCAGAAACCAAAACACTTAAAACATTTTATGCTTTCTTTTCAGTTTGGCAAGCCTGAAATGATTCTCTAGATTTTGCATTTAGATATAAAGGCAAGAGAGCTTTATTTTTACTATCTGATGATTTGGGAAAAGTAACTATATAGACGTTAGAAGCATTTGCTTTATTTGGAACCATAAGGGAAAGCATAATTTATATTTAATCTTTTTTCAGGGTATTAAAGAAAATCTTAACCTTTCAGAAATCTTGTGATCACCTCTAAAAATTGACCATGTCAATAAACTTCCGTGTGTTCCAAGATGCTGTGTAAATTCTTTGGTTTCCGTTCTTGGAGAAAAATTTTTAAACACCTACTCCTGTTTTACATTTCAAGACAGCTTGCAATGAAGCAAGGTTACTGACTTCTTCAGTATTTTCTGATGACAGGCAATTCTGCTTCTCTTTCAAGACATGTTATGCATCTCCCACTTCTCTCATTATAATCTAAGTTAGATGCCTATAAGAAGAGCCATCAGTGGACGCTATGCTTTTTTTTCCAAACCGAAGAACACACCACTGTTTGGCAACTGGAACTGTCATTTTTCCGTTACTTTGTCTCGGAACACAGGCATACACTAACAGGTACACAACGTGTCAGAAGTATTGGGCAGCTCACAGATTTTTAGAAAAACAAAAAAGGAAAAATACGTGCAATTTAATTATATCTTATCATTGGCTTTTTTCCTTTTGGTCAAGTCTATAAATATCAGCCTCTGCCTGGAAGAGCTCTTTTCAAAACCCAGCCTCCCTAGCTCGTCACCTCCTGCAACATTCACTTAGCACCACTGCAGATAAGGAATAAACTAAAATTGCAATTTCACCGTAACTTTCCCATTCTGTTACACAATGTTGTAGCTTTTTATTGTTTCTGATACTTACTTTACAAGTAATTCTAAGTCTTTTCCAACTGTTTTACATTTTCAAATTCAAGTGCACTTCTACAACAGCTTAAAACAAGAATCACTTAATAAATGTGATTTTTTTGTGTGTGTTGATATATTGTTGGTTTAATAAAACAGAATTTTATCAATAAAGGTAAAGTTTCAATAAATATACCAAAATCATCTCAGTTTCTTTCCAAGCAAAGAGAAAACATCTCCCTTACTTAAACTATTCCAGCATGGATTTAATCAGCTGACTTTTGAAAGAATGTTCATCAGCACACCCAGCCCTTACAATATGAAAGCGTAAACAGCTTCACAGACCAAGACTGTAAAAGCAATCCTGTTGGTTAAAATGAAAGAAAAGAGCCAAATGATGTTGTGGAAGAGTCAGCAGATATGGAATATATGGCAAAACACAATACTTTATTACTTTTTTAATATATTACTTTATTATGTTTTTATATTACTTTATTATGGTTTTTGCACAAAACAAAATACTTTATTACTTTTCAGTTAAAGCTTCTAATTTACAGAAGATTGTTTAAAGGCCTTGTGCACTGTTAGAAAGGAAATAGCTCCAACTCCTCTATATAACACTGCGACTTGAAGCGATTCCTGTAAACCACAATAAAGATCATTCAGCACAGTTGTGCCAGTCATTCTGAATCAGCAGATGGCATTTCCCTCAGTTTTCAGTCACTTGCTGTCATTTTCCTATCTGTGGCTTCTCTCTGACACAAAATGGAAATATGTTCAAGTCTCTATTTCTCTCCTCAGACACAGCAAGCATACACTGACACACAAAACTCATCTTATTCAGAATGATACTCTAGCATGACAGCTCAAAATTATTAAAATTGACTGGAGATGCCAGCTTTTAGAAGCCTTTCTTTTTCTGCAGATTAACTTCACTAAAGAAACAAATGGGATTCTTGTGGAAAAGGTGGTTCTCCTAGTTGAAGGTCCATATACCCAACTACTCCCACACACCACCATCCTTTTACAAACTGCATTTTCTAACAGTTAAGATTCTGGAGTCGTTTCAGATATTGGCATATGGGGCCAACTGCTGCGGTCTCATTTTAGCTGCTTTTTTTAATTCCAGAAATCAGTATTAAAGCAACACACAATTACTTTGAAATCTAGCAAGGGTTCCTATTATTGCCTGCATTGTAAACTACGAAACTTTGTAACAGCTTGTTTGCAACTATCATTTCTCAACACAAATTTAAAAAATATTAAGACATATCCACTGAGAACATTCAAACTCCAGGACTGAGAAAAACAATTGCAAGGTCAATAATTTACTTGACTGATTCAATCTCACTAAGTGTTCTTGTACCAGATCAAAATCGAAGATACCTTATGCAGTCCAGTTTGTGATAAAATTAGCTCAACGCAACAAAAGTTATACTCGAACACTTTATTACTTTCCTGAATGTGAATTTGCATTTATGGGAAATTGTTCAAGATCAATTCCTCTGATAGGGGTTAACATTAAGTTTTGTATGTGTATCCAATGTTTTATACAGTTCAATTTTTGCAGACCAGGGGCCAGAAGGATGACTACTATCAATATCTTTAGCCTAAAAATCTGTAAACTAGCAAGTTCTCTTCCAGAATATGCTATGCCACAGTTCCTCCATCCCTCCCCTCCCTGACCGTTCACTTTGCTAAAGCCATTTGCTATATGTGTCTCCAGAAAGACTGATTAAGTCTTTAAGGCAATTCATAACTACCTCCAAAGACACTGTAGATCGGATTCAACTCCAGATTAAGACACCTACATTTTGAAAACTACATAACATCCAAGGTCTTATGACTATCAGTGGAGCTTAAAAAGCTATTCAGCTGTCCAGACAGTATTTGCTTTAAGGCAAGCCCAAACACAAGCAGCACAAGCAATACTGCAACAGTTGAGAACTTTTATAAAAACTCCAAAAGCAAAACCAATTCCCGTAACAAAGCTGTTTTTCAAAGAGCTGGTTTTCAATGAGGAGGAGCGCTATGGCTTCCTTAAGAGATTCCATATCCTCCAAATGTCCCTAATTTCATAAGCAGTTGACAGTACTCAGCTGCAGAAGGGATATCACTCAGGGTTCAAGCCAACAAAGCAAAGCTTTATCAGCAATAGACTCTTAAGGGGAGGCGTGATCCAGAGACAGTATATAAGAAAATAAATACAGCAATTTCAAACAATGCAAATAGTTTAAAGCTTTGTAATTCAGATTGGTTGCTCAATCCAAGTGTCTATAAATAACTGTTTGCAATGGTAGACATAGATGGCAATTATTTCACATCATGTCTATGTCTAAAATCCCTGGAAAAATTAAAGGCTAAATACAAAATACTGACCTAGTGACAGATACCTTTTTCCATTTACAAGCTGTTTCTTACCTCCCACATGTATACATTGCTCTTAACTTGAGATCTTTTTTTCTTGTCACCAACAAATGGTCCAAACTTCTTGCCTTTTAAAATTGATTTTGTTGCCCAGACACCTGCAGAGACACATATCAGTAGTTAAAACTAATCTAACTTATCTCAAGCAAATCTTCTACTCACAATTCATATTTCTTAAGATCATTACAGGTGTCTGTCTCAGATTGGGGAGCATTCTACAATATTAAGATCACAATAAGGAAACTGAATTCTACTAAAATGAATTCAAACAATCTTCTCCCCAAAACTCACTTCAATCTTGAAAGGTTTAAGCATTTACCTGGTTTCATTCTTTGCTCATGGGCTACTGTAGCTCTGAAGACAAAAAACGACCTCGATTTTTCTTGTCCTTCAGGTGATATTCAAAATACCATAAGAGCACGACAGGTTTTATATTGTGAAGTCCCAGATTTCAGCTGTTTTGCTGAGTAAACATGTTATTAAAACAAAAATCCTATTTGCTTTCTCTGAAGCAATGCCAGGCAAATGAAGCCCTCATGAAAGTTGTGAAACTAATTAATAGTATATTTTGAAGGAAAACACATTTAGGATTGGTTAAAATATGTGCATCTGCCCACAAACTTATTGACAAGATTTAACCGAATGAAAATGGACAGCTGCATTTCATATTTTATAGCACAAAAACTAATAACAGATTGACAAATAACTGCTAATTAAACATAACATTCTCAGTCAGACCATGCTAGATCAGGTTCATACTAGAACAGAATAACCTTGCTCCAAGGAGCTTATAACCTGTTACTAACAGCAATGCATCTATTGTCAGGCTTATTCCTCAAACTACCAGCTTTCAACATCGAGTATCCAGTCTGCAATTCTGACTTCTATCAAAGTTCTCCCACGTTAAACTTTGTTAAAAAAGAAGCCAAGCATTTTGGACATACTACAGAAACACCACTTTGCTCCATATAGCAGCTTTCAAGTCTGCACTGAATCTGTTCTTATAAATTAAACTTCTTATATTGATTGGACAGTGAGATGCAGCATTCTAAAGAGGCAACAGTAAGACAGTTGCAAAACACAAAACTGGTAAAGTGCTATAAGTGAAAACAAACCGGTGAAGTAACATATTGGTACTTTCATAGCGATCTATTTGCATCTTGGTCCAGCTTTGACCCCAATTCTGATGTTCTAGGAACATCATCTTGGGATGTTGGAGAAACTTAGCAGCTGTCCACTCTTTCCAACAGAAATTATTTCAGATAAATGCACCAGACATGATCCCTACCCAGCACAGGAGGGCACCAAACTTTCACAGCAACTGTAATTCATGTGGACTAGTATAAAAATCTTCATTTGCTTTTCACAGTTGTAGCACTCACCAAGCCGTGTCTTGTCAACAGCAGATGGGAAGAGCCTCACGTCCTCAGGAAGCCCCCTAAGCACATGCTCAGGTACATCATCTAAGGTCTCCACAGCAACAGTAGATTCAGTTGTGTTCTACAAGTCAAAAAGCCAGAAGGACCATGACCATTAACAGATAAAAACAATAGCACAACAGATGATCAACCCATATGAGCTACAAAAACTCTTGACTGGAAATTAAAGTAAAATTTCCAAATTGCCATTTCAACTAGGGTCCCCTCCATCAACGTGCTAATGTAGAGGTATCTTTTTATCAGAACATTCAAGTTTTCACTATCATTTTCATTAGGCTTGTTTATGCTTTAACACAGAGTTCTAAGACCACATTAGAGATATACGTAAAACACTGGAAACTAAAGTTGCTGTAAATATTCTTTCGCTTTAGTTAGTGGATGTGTTTTGATTACAAGCAGTATACAGTGAGTACATCTAACTGAAAGGGTTTTCATGTATCTCTTAGGCTATTTGCCATTTCATTCATTTTCCTTGGCCTCTCCTTAAAAACAAATTCAAAATTCTCCCTTGAGTTACTTGGAGAATAGAGCTAAAGGTATTTTATTTTTCCATCTGAATATGACTTACCTGACAGCACTACTACCTTATACCTAAAGATGAATGAACAGAAAAGTACTGTGGTTCTATGCCTTGGAAAATATCTATGTTTTTCAGAATATAGTTTTCATTAAGTTCAGGCTTAGTGTTAAGTCTTTGAAACCGCTCATTAATATGGTAATCTAAAACTCATCCATGGAACAGTTTTCAGTCGCATTATTTTTACTGATCAGTTATGCCATGAGAAACTACATTTAACAAGTAACAAGGTCAGTAACAGCGTTGTTACATGCTACTTAGGTTGAGACAACACTCCTTTGTGCCGTTTCTGATTAAAGTTCTTCCAAATTTCAGATAAAATACACTGTGAAGTTGATCTACCTGCCTAGTCTATTATGCTGAGACTTCTTCAAAAAAGTGTCACATAAGTGTTCATAGAAACAGTCCTAGAGTTTTAGTATCTATGAGTTATCACTATAAAAATCTCCAGTTCCTTAAACATTCTATTGAAGCATTAGAATTACTCTGATTACACAACATATTTGTATACAACATGTTTAATTCTATTTTTAAAATCGACAACTCACATTTTTCAAAAAAGTACGTAGCATTACAGCTCTTACATAACCTGTCTGGAAAGTCTAACTCAATTAAAAAAGTAAAGGAGGTAGGTTAATTTTCCCTTCAAATTACAGACAGCTACCACAGACCTAATCTAACATTCAGACCTAAACCTTTCTGAAAATAAGCCACAAAAAGTGTTCATTATTTTAAGTTTCAGCTGTACACTAGATCTTAAATACGATCTCTTCTGCTAGAAAATGTTTCTGACTGCTTCCAAAAGACTAGTATATTTAAAAGCAACACATGATGCTTTTAGTAGAAAACTTTGTTAGCTGCATACTTTTTGAATACCAATAATCAGAAGATGAGAGAAGTTGTTAGAAGTGTTTCAGGACACATACGTCCTGAATGTCCAAATTATACTGTTGAAACATGCTCCTGGCAATTAAAGTAACGAGAGGCAAGTGAACTGCCATGCTAAAATACACTTATTTGATTAAAACAGCATGCAGCAACACAGCCAGAACACAGGAAGAATAGGACGTTTTTTCATTTTATTTCATAACCATCCTATTGATAGTTTTTTAAAATCCTGGGTTTCCTACAAAGAATAAAATGGTAAAAGTCCCTAAAATAGAAGTATAATGCAAGTTGATTCTGCACTAAAGCATCAGCAACTGCGTTCCATTATCTTTTCTTAACACCTAGACACTCATCTTCTGTAAATTCTGTTTCAAAATGTAGACCAAATGTGGATCAAATAAACCTGCTTAAGTCAGCAAAGCAGTTTCTCCATTATGACCCTCAGCAAGTAAATTTCACTAAAGGTTAGTAAAATCATGTAGGCTTGATTGGATCCGCTTCAGAGGTATGGCATGTCACTTATCT
>NW_008794443.1:1989416-2003645 GCF_000699145.1 Aptenodytes forsteri
TTATAACCGACAGCATTAATGAAAAGGATGACTGGAAAAACATTTATGTCTTATCAAGCATCCGTTTCATTTTCTGTTTGACTTAACATAAATATCTGTCCATAAAAAGTAATGGTGATCAATAGCAAGGAAAAAAAAATATTTAACTATTAAAGGCATGTCTATTAACAGAGAATTAGGAAATTAAATGCTAAAAGTTGTTAAGTTCTAAAAATATTTATTTGTACTCAACACACAATTCTAAGCATTTTCCATTTTCTATATATTTTTTAAAGAATCCTTCAATTCTTTTAAGTGAAAACTGAGATATACTGCAATTTTTCTGCGTATACCCTGGTTTTGTACTATTTGCGTTCATAATGAAAGCTAACTGGTATTTCAGCTTAGAGTATCAGGACATCTCAAAGTTTCAAAACAAAGGGCAATTCCAGCTCCAGAGCACTTACAGTCTGAGGGTCCAGACCTGCTCATGCAGCCTTCCATTTTAATTTTGTCAATCATTTCCTAAACATGCACATAAAAGTTCCAAACGAAACAACTGCGTAAGCCCCTATGCATAAAGGAACGAATGATGTAAAGCTTCAGTAACAGGAATAACTTGCCTAGAAACACACAAGTGATGACTTTGGAAATACAGCGCAAAGCCAGAACATCAGCTACCCACCACACTGAGGATAATTTCACATATATTAGCAATTCTTTAATTCCCCTTTTCAAGTGATGACTTTCAGGCATACTCGATCTAATCAGTCCCCAAAAAGCAATCTAAAACAGTTTTTGGTATTGCCTTACGTGAAAGCGTATCACTTGTGAGGAAGACTAAACAGTAACTTAAGGAGAAAACCATACTCAAAGTTCCGAGAAGTGCATACAGTTCACAAAAATGAAAAGTTATTTGTTTTACCTATTGAATTGAGGATGTTGCAGTAAACTAACTACTCCAATGCATATACTAGGACTTGCACTTGGGATACACTGTCTACTCTGCCATAAACACGGATATATCCCGTACTACCCAGTACTGAGTGTTAGGTGGACAGAGACAAGCTACCCTGCACATACTGGAGACTAGTAACGTGCGTAATACCCTTACGGTACAGTAGCTGACATGATGAAGCTTGTATTTTAATGTACTTCACAGAGCTACTACTGGGTCTATTGTTGTCTTTCTACTGCTCTGTTTACAACCTACAAACATGCCATTTCACTCCAGAGATCGACGTTAAAGTATCTGCATGTCAAGTTTACTGCTCTGCAACAAATAGAATAAGCTAAAAGCAGCTTTTAGAGAGAATAAAGGGTTTTAAATAATGTCATAAAAGTTATTATTTCAGTATCCTAAATGTTAATCATAATTCCTAAATAAATCAACAGCTCAGAATCCTTAGCCAGCAGGTTATAATTAATACGAAAGGTTTTATGGTATTTTTATGTTAAAGTTTGAAAGGCAATAGAAAGCTAATAAATGATTTATGAATGTCTAGTAAGTGATTAGTTCCATTTTAAGGAGCCTACATAGTTCAATAGGCTGCTTATAATATTATTCATACTATTATTTGTATAACAGAACAGTAAACGCTACTCACACTTGTCATTAAACAACTAGCTCTTTATTACCTAGTTAAAATCAACAAAACGCTATTCCTGATAAAAATGACCAGAATTTCAAAGTTACAAGCATGCATAGTTTCCCAGAAAATCTGTCCACATGATGAAAGAATTGTGCTTGGTGAGAACTAGGCATATGTTGAACCACGTGCAACAGCCCTAAAAAAGTACCTGCCCTCTGACATCGAACTTTGATCATTCTGGTCAGAAACAAATACTGCTGGTGATGGCAGTAACTACTTTAATATGAAGGATGTTATATCTAAGCTCTGCACAAGCTTTAGGAGGTGTTAAACTGCAAAATGACAACAAATTGGGCAACACTATAGTTGCCCAAGTAAACCCCGACTTTCTGGGAATGATTCTTGCTTTTACATATAACCATAAAGCAGAGATACGATAGTAGTTTTCATATACTGAGTAATACTCAGAGCATTTTCCATTGAGCACTTATGACACATGTTATGCTGAAAGTTTACTGGAAACGTATTTTAAAATGCATCTCTATATGCTATCAAATTCAAGGCTTTTACCTCTAAAGCAAAACAGATAAAGCTTCTCAACCTTTGCTACTTAGCACCTACTCTTTCTGAGGGTGCTGCTTGTGGCAATTATTCTCTACATTTATGAATGTGACTTGCTGAGTTATGTTACAAGAACATGTCTTCTGCCAGCTTTAACAGCAACGAGAAAAATGATAAAACTGGAGTCATAGCAAGGTTATTCTATTGCTGCCTTGGTAAGCCCTAACAGCTGCACAGACACAACCTAGAGAGCTATTTGTAGGGGAGAAAGACCCCCAAATTGGAAACCATGGAAGGAATAGAATGCCAGAAATCCCTTTCCATCCAAGAGAGTGAAGAGACCAGAGGGAAAAAAGAAAATCCTTATTCTTTCGTTATAATAGCTGAAGTCTATTCAAAGCAGAGCAAAGTTTTATTTTGCTCTTCCAACAATCCGAAAAGAAAAATAGTGATGAAAGAAGTCTGATTTTCAGACATCTGTTAGCCTTGAACTGATACACAAGAAGCCATGTCTCATCAGACAAAAAAGAAACACGCTCTTCTCAGCATATCAAAGAAACCTAAATATCTTTCCAGTACCTTACCCCATGATTTCATTAGGGGAGAACCAAGCCTATTTTTCACAATGGTTTCTAACAAATTATATATAGGCATAGATGAGGGGGACTAGAGAGTGAACAAGACAGCTATCAGAACGATGCACTTCAAGTTTCAAGCTAACAGAACTGGGGTGGTTTTTTGATTGAGCTTCATTTTGGGGTTTGGTTTGTTGGCAGGGGGGGTTGGTTTTGGTTTTTTGGGTTTTTTTACAGCAAAGCTAGATGAGCAGTTAAAAATCGCAAGCATGTAAATAAATTCTAACCTACCAAAACTTTAAAAATCAGACTCAGCTGATTTAGACAGAAGTGTACAGCACTGTGCCATATCCTCTGATGTGTCTGGCATATTCCTTAATAGTTACACCTCCTTTTAGCCATAAATATCCCCAAACTGTTCTATCATTTAAGAAGTTTATTTGTATGGAGTAATATACAATCAGAACTTTATTTTGCATCTACCTACAAAAATCAAAGACTAGCAGCTACATTCAGAGAATACAACACTCGGACTCATTCGACACCTGTCATATTAATGGATGTCCCAAGTACCAGAAAATTGGATATGGCCTAGTACATAACAATACATTTCACACCTCAAACGAATGGTAATAAGTAACCAAACACTGAACAGTGAAATAAACAATTTAGTTCAGTCAAATCAGTGCAATCTCATTTTATTTGCAATTTAAATGTAGCTACTTAAAACATTTTCCAGATCACAGCTTGTCCCCAAGGAATGTCTGTCTACCAAAAGAAGAAATACTATATTTCAACAACTTTTCCACCAACACTTAACAATCACATTTAAATTTATTTTTCTGCTTAAAAAATTCACCTCTTGATAAGTCCTACAGCCAACTTTTGCATTTAACTGAAGTCCTAATACGGTATCTTTCACTCACTTCAAGACTGCAATTTTGAATACAAAAGCACTTGAAGCTTATTTCACTTTTAAGCTCCTTACTCTGAAGTTCATCAGAAATATTACATTGCTAGCGTTCAAATGAGCCGGGGTGAAGTGACTTAAGAACAATGCCAAAAAATCATTTGAGGGCTAAAGGGGTGCCTTAACTGAAACTATCTTTTCCTGTTTGCATCAAATTCAGAGACCAATCACTTTGATAGTACCTTTCAACACACTGATTAAGCAATTTTTCACACCACTTTCAATACAATTGTACCTATGAACCAACCACAAATGAGACTATAATGTTACAAGGAGTATTTAAGCAGAGTAGAAACAGTACCTGCAACAAGATGTTTACAGATTATCAGATTAGAGCAAAAGGGAAAAAAACCATCCTGAACGGTGTAATGAATGACAAACATTCAGTTAGTGTCATGTGTGGTGGAAATAGGATTAAGATAAATGAAAAGATAAAGGAAAGGATGCCATTGAAGAAAGAGGGACACGGCAGAGAAGTTAGAAGAGGTAGTTGTGAAAAGGAGATGAAGCGACTAAGGAAGATTGCTGACGCAAACAGCCAGCTAGCACAAGAAAGGTAAGTCAGAAGCAGAAAGCTCTCTGCTTGCCCAAGAACCTTATCTGGCTACCCCTCTTTGCAACAATTTCACTGTGTGTGCTTGAAAATTAAAGATGTATCAGAAATATTTGAAATAAACCTTGAAAAATTCAGAGGGAATGGGGAGAGGGAGTTTTCGTACAAGTGCAGGTGTAATTTGTTAACGTATGCCTTCAGCATTTTTTAAATAACTACCTTTAAATAACCCCATGCAGTTTTCCAGGTAGCATGCAACCTTCTTCCTACTCTATCTTAATGCAGTCTGAGATGCAGTAAATGCTACCAATCAAAACCCCATGTTTGCTTGTTGGGTTTTTTTTTAATAAATTATTCAGCATATTCTGATGAAGTAGTTTAGATACTACAGGCAGATTTATTTTTAAAACAAATAGAGAACGCATACTGTCTATCCTGAGACAGCAATCTTCCAAGAAACCCAAAAATATTAATTCCAAAAACAGCAGCTTTTTTTTTTAACCCTTCTTCTCCTTACTACAAGAAGGCCATATCAAACTATTTATGAAAAGGTTTTCCTTCACTACTTCAAGATTTCTATGTTCTAAACAACAAAACTAGCTGTCTCTTCATATAAACTAAATTAACAATAGCCCAAGTAGTTTCAGGGTCACTGAAGTCACACCAAACAAATTAACAATAGTCCAATTAGTTTCAGGGTCACTGAAGTCACACCAAAAGCAGAGATAAGCAGAATGAAAGAAATACGAGAACAGAACACTCGAAAGATGTTTGGCATCAGGCAAAAACATTTCTTATACAGACCTGGCACTACAACTTGTCAACAGTGAATGAAATGACAAGGGCACTGCAAGAAAAAACACCACAGGGTTGATGCTAAATACACACTTAATATGAATGGTAATTGAACAATAAAAAGCCATATGAGCTCTGTACACTTTGGAAACGAAATGTGAAAGCCAGAAACACCATTCGAAGGACTCTAAGCTATTTTAACTACTCCCAGAGGCAGGGTCATCTCATTATTTAATTGTAAGATGACATACATCACAGCACTGCATAAGCAATATTAGCAGTAGCAGTAAGAAAGATGAAGACTTTGTTTTCATACAGCACAGAAATCTTAATTCTAGAAACAGACTGGGGGGGGGACAGACGGGACACGACAACAGACAGGACACAAGGGGACATGGACACACAAATGGGAAGGAAACAGCCAATGATAACAATTAAAGATTAGCATCTACAGCCTTCAGAATTTTAGCAGAATTCAAAGCTTATCAGAATGACTAATAAAGCAGGATTATTACTCAAGCAGGCAGAGCAATAGGCTGTTCGCTTCATGCCACTGAGTGCATTCAAAACAAACCTTACAGGTGAAAAAATTTCAAATCTCAATAGAAATAAATTATGAAGCAATAGTTACCCCAAACTAGACTACGAATGCTTCAAAGTGTGCTAATGCAAATGTTATTTGTATTTTATATATATGATAATTTATATTTATGTATAGATACAATACAAATATGTATTTTTTACAATACATATTTCAAGGCTCTGATAGAGATTATATTTTGCTTTTTGCTTTTTAAATACGCACATACATATTGAAGATTTTTCACTTTAAACCAGAGGAAAAAAGCAACAGGAAACATCTCACCAACACATTTCACACTGTAATTACTTATATTATGTATATGCTTCTATAACTTTAGTGAGAACATACTTCAGCAAAGTGCTAATTGTATTCAGTGCTGCTGATGATCACATAAGGGCATAAAGGGCAATAAACGCACTGATTAGATACAGACATCAATAAAAAAAGTATACAAAGCATTTTACATGACTGTGTATTGTGGCTGTTTCTGGCTAAGAAACCTTCTGTTCATAGCCAACTTTTTTAGCAAATTAAAAATGGCATTCCTTCAGTGTACTATCCTATGTTCACATTCCCACACCAAAGGGACTTTGTAAGATCATCCAAAGAGAGAAGTACTTGTGAGAAAAATTTAAGGCAACATGTATTTTTTCTGTAAGTATCTAAGTACAACTGTATTCAGTTGTGCGTGATAGACAAACAGATGTATAATTCCTACGCGGATAGACAAAATAAAATCATGTACACTTGGCATTGGTTAAAACAATACTCTCCAGTCAGGATATTCTTGCATCCATATAGTAGAGTACTGCATCACAAAAGAAATGCACTTTCCCAGTCTTTTCACTTGATTCTAGGGGAAATGCTTAGGGTTCCAGAAAAGAGTAAAACTTCCTGTTCAATCAATTTCTGTGACAGATCGTTCACTGCACATTTGAAATAGTAAAGTGGTTAAAAAAGGTTAAAAAAAAATGGAAGCCTTCAGTTTTCAAGCCACTTCTATAAGGAGCTGAATTATCACCCAAAGCCTCAGGATGAAATGGATTTTTCTGGAGAGGTGTTCTTATAAGAGGTGCCAGCAGTAATAACTTAGATGCTGCTAAAGGGACTTCACACACAAAAAACTTAAATCCATGAAATAAAATAAATCGCACAAGCATACACATTATGGAAAGGAGGTTTATGAAATTTAATGACACTGAAGATTTTAAAGAACATTTTTAGTGGCTGGTTTTCTTTTCTTATTAATAATTAACTGTTCTAACATCTAAGTATTTTGATAAAGTCTTACATTCATACTCACCTGATTCATTTTGAATTCCTGTTGTGTTCTGAAAAGATACACACAACAAAGAAACTCCTTTGATTACATGAGCCCTAAAAAGAAAAACAGACAATTGTAACACGTACCTACCTACAAATTTACATTGAATTGAAAGTACACACAGACCTGTAGTTTCTCTTCCTAAAGCATTTGTCACAAAGGAGCATATTGCTTTATAAAGAAATCTGCTCCAAACTATAGTTTTGTTATTACAGCTCAAATTTATATGAATAATTTCAAGACAGATATCTGTCATTAATCTTTCTCCCAGTTTTAAATGATGATGCAACAGAAATGTGCTCAAGTAGGATTGTTTCATTTGCTTTTAAAAACAAGCTAGGTTGTTCAAGATTGAGTACTTTTAAGAACTTTAGGAGTCAGATCTCTTTAGAATTTAATATCAAAGCATTATGAAAGACCTCAAGTGGTTTTCAAATTAACAAAATGCATGCATTTGAGTCGCTACTCTCCCATATTAGAAACAGGAAAGTCTTCATTAAAATTGGGCCTTTTATTAAGGTATTTTATTACACTAACGCATTTGTCATTCTTGTTTAACAGAAGCCTGAGATTTCAAAAGGTTTCCAACAAAAAATCCTAGTGCAAGTAGGCATCAAGTTTGGAAACTCGTGACTTAAGACAAAACTAAATCAGAACAATGCCATATCTAAGAGTCTAGTACATCGACTCACCTCCTTTTTTTTTTTTTAACATACATACAAAAAAGCATTATTGCAAGTTACGCTGGAAACACTATCCTTCCTGGTGTCATACAGAATTGTCAATAAATGAACAACACCCTTTTTTGGAGGTTAACTGGTACCTAATCACTTAAAGCACTTTATTCAAGTACTGCTATTTCTTCCCTGTCTTTAGTTTTCTTATTATAACAATGATTAACTGACTTTTTACTAAGCACTTTGTATAAATACTAACATTTGATTTAAAATACATTCAAGCAAAATATACTCCAAATAAATTTCATATAATCCTTCACATCTTTGCACTGTGAGAATTCTTAATGCCGCCTAACAGTGAAAATACTGCCAAGTATCATACAAATGTCGCATTAAGAAATTCATAAGAAAAGGAAAAACTTCCTTGAAAAGAATATTTCTGTTGTTTACAGCTCTTCCAGGATTAACTCCTTTTGTCTTTATATTTCCATACTACATGAGCATTTAGACAAAGAGCTGAAACATCTGTTTTTCTGTTCCAGTTTTGCAACTGGTTCTGTGGGATTTACAGTTTGCCAGTAAAGACCAGTTGCAGGATAAGGAGCTCTATCTGAACAGCTTTTAAACATCTGAAGAAAAACACTCCTTTTGGAATGTACTATTACAACTTTCTAAATTATTTCAGTACATCTGTCAAATACAAATCATTTCCTAGGAATGATACATCCCGAGCATTTGATTTTCTAAAATTTTCTCTAACACTGATGGAGAACATAGCCAACACCAAGAAACTACCGAACAAGTAGGGAGTGCTCCCCAGGTTTCATTACTAGTTACAGGCACTCCTGAGATTGTTAAATCTTGACAATAATGTCCCTTTGGCTCTAAGTTGCTAATGCATTAGCACACAGTTGTTTCTCACACATCTTCCACATACCCTTTACTTCCCTCAGCCTTGATATCTTAACTCATTTTCCCTCCTGACAAATATGATTTCGACTTCAGACATTTTTACGCAAATGCTTCAGGCAAATGGTTTCTGAAATTTGATCCATAGACTGCCTGTCATCTGCTGAAAGTTGCCTTAGCACATGGAAATGCTGATTAAAGAAAAAGCAAATGTTGGAGTCAGTATAAACTTCTGTACTTGAGATGAGGCCTGAATAACAGAGAAAAAGCCACTGCTCTTTTATTCATTGTTCATTGGGACAATACCCACACAATGACAATTTATAAATTAAATATTTTGGATAGCAAGAGAGGCATCAAAACATTTCCTAGTGTGAAAAACAACTTATTTTTAGTAACAAATGTCTTGTTTTTCTATACTTGGCTACAAAACAAAAAACAATTACTCACGTAAAGACAACAAAAGCATGAACCTTTTATTGACACAATTTTAGAGCACAGCCTGATGAGCTGCTATGGCTGTAGCGTACGAGTTTAAGTGGTTATTGTCTCCAGCTGCCTATTTCTACCTTTTCTCCTCCCTCTCACTGAAGATTATCAGTCCCTCAATGACAAGGGCTTAACTGTTGACATAACCATTTTCTATCATGGTTCTGGAAAGTGATTTAGAAAACCTACTGTAAGAAGTGCACATATGTTACACTGCGGTAAATGACAGTCATCTGAAGTACATACGTGATTTTCAACACTGAATAAATGAGGAAGGCATTTAACCCAGAATACCCAGAGTTGTAAAGGCAATAAGGATTTAAAGCACTGCCTTACAGAAGCAAACATTCAACACCATCACTACTCAGCCACTAAACATAAAGAATCTGAGAGACAAGAAGTAAATATCAATTAAGTGATGGGTTGAAGGGGTCAATGCTAAACGAAAGTCCCATCAAGCTGAAAATTTCCTCTAAGCTAAGCTTTCTTTCCCAAGTTGTTAAATAAATTAGTCAAAAATTTGAAAAGCAAATACTTTTTTCTTTACTTTGTTTCATTTGAGCAGTAAAAATACACTTTTCTTGTATTTCATATACTAATTCAAAATTATTTTGCTTAGAATTAATATTGTTTTCGAAGAATTTTCAAAACAAAAAATAAGCCTGGTATTTTTACAAATTTTTACAAATAAATGTTTTATTCAGCTTTTATAGAACTGGTTATATCCAAACCTCTCAATGGTATTTCTTAGAAGAATACGACAAATCTTAACATACTGATGTATTTAAACGTCCACATAACACAGCTTAGAGCTTAGGTAGATTCCTAACAGACTGCACTACTCCATACTCTTTCAGCTACAAGTTACCAGAGGAACCAGTTGACCATAAAATACTAGATGAGGAATTAAGCTATAATAAACCAAAAGCTTCAACAAGTATTTATAAAGCTATTAATTTAAAACACTTCATCTTAACATTTTATGCTTGCAGTTCTGACAAGTTACATGTATGAGCTTTCTAACCGAAAAAATGCCTGAAAATATTTCCCTACTTTTTCCTTCCTCCATGTTACCTATTTTGTTAACAATAAACTCAGCTATGTGGAAAGCAAGATTAATTGCACTGGAAAAAAAAATAATTAAGACTATCTACAGGTTTATGTACAGTCACTAGTTTTCTTTCTACCTAAATGAAACATGACATAAGAACAGAAGACGAAGTATCTGTAACACTACATTTACGTTTTAACTTCTAGTGCACAAAGTTCAACAAAAACAAGAAAACACGAACCAAATTCTACAACTGCTGCACAAATATTAGTTCCCCGTATGATCAATGACTACCAACAACGTATTTACTCTTGTCACTGCAAGCAGAAACAGGCTTTCACTTTGTACGCTAATGACTTTTTAGCTACACATACAGTCAAGTCCAATGCAAGATTTTCCAGAAAGCCCCAAATAAAATAATACTGCTCTGATTTGTCATCAGGGGAATTGTGACATATCAAGTTTAAAGAAGTGATGATGACCACATTAAATCAGTTTTAAAGTTAGCAATAGACTACAACTGTGTTAGTACATTGAAAAAGTCACGTCAGCAGCTCCGTCAAATAGAGGTAACAATTATTTCCATTCAGCCTTTCCTCCAAACTCAACAGCAACACATACCTGCATCTACCAGTCAAAGACCTCAATATTGTTAACAACGTCTACCACAGTAAACCTTGAAGATTCACTGAAGTCCTTAAGATAAAGAAAGGTTCTATGCCAAAAATGAAGCATGCACACCAGTACAGTAACCTGAATTTTTTTAATTAATTTCCAGAAAACATTGCCAAGTCTCATTTATTTCAAACCACCACCTACTACTGTTCCTCATGAGTACAAAAATGCTATGCACTTTCTCAAGACATTAAAGCATCTGGGAAACAAACACGAGAGAAAGAAGATCTCCTGCATCACGTAATCTTAAGAGTTTCAGAAAAGTGTATTTAGAAAGGCTCATTGTTAGGCAACAAACTATATTTATTTAGGTAAGAAATACACGAGGATTCATACTTGAGGAAACACTGTGGTCACTCTAAAACAAAATGCTTGAAACAAAAAACATTTTGATGTTGTTTCTGAATTCTACGCTTAAGAATTTTAAATATTCCCTTACCAAAAAAATATAACTTACTGGGAATAAAGTTTGCAAACAAGAGCAAGTAACTGTATACAAACCCAACGTTACAGATCATCTTTTTCAAACTAAATAAGATGGTACTTCTAGTAAGCATTCCTAGGTTATACTAAATAGTCTATCTTCTGATTTTATAAGCCGTATTTATCATTTCTGTATGTGGGGATTTTTTTTTAACAATTCCCAGAATCAAAAAGCACTTTGAAAGAGAATGTTGCTTCCAATTCAGAGAAAGGAAAAACCAGGCATAAGGGTATCAATCCTATTCTGGAAGCTGAAAATGGGACATGCATTACGTCACTGCTCCGGTAAAAACATGTTCATTACAGAACCAGGAACAAAACTTGAAAGTCTCAACAGTCCGCCTTCCTAATGACCAGGGGTTCAGGCTGGGATACTGCAGGGCTTTGGAAACTGTCTTTTGCTTTTAGTTTTTAGTTGCGGCACATGATTATTTTTTTTTTTTAGCATCAGGACATCTACATTTTTTCCATTCAATACTCTAATCCACAAATTTTCAATTTATTAGGTGAAACAAAGCTTGCAAAAAAAAAAAAATTAAGTTCATGTTAACTCTGAAAGATTAAAACATGTATTTGATAGAAACAAGAAGCACCATCTATGGGCACTTAATCGCAAAGACATTCTCAGTTACTCAAGACGGCCAGAATAAGAATGGAGAAAAAATGGGCAAACAATGATTTTCTTAACACTAAAATCTATTACCTATTGTCCATTAAGAAAAAAGGCTTTGCTTACTGCCAGGTAACCAAATAAACTGTTATACCTTAGAAAGGTTTATTCAGATAACCATGCCAAGAAATCACCAACACAAAAAGAAACCCCGAGTTTATTAATTAAACAGCAACTAGTCAAGAGAAGCAACAGAAAATAACACCTCTAACAACTGCAAATACACAGAAATACCATTCCAATCTTCAGACATAAGTACACCTTTTAATTCTACTTGCAAAGACAGTAAATTCAAATGAAAATTTTCTCAGACAACTACATTGCTGATTTACTACTACATGAAGAAGTCCATTTCCATCATTTCTTTTTACAGTACAGGGCTCAGCCTCCCAGTTTTGTCTACAGGCGTGTTTTATACAGAGCCAGAGAAGAAATATTTTTCAGCTAAGAATACAATCGCAGAAAAAACACATTGGTAAAAGAAATTATTTCATTGGAGGGGAGGCATTAAGTATCAGGATCATACCTGCCCTTTCACATGCTAACGAATTCCACAGCAAATATATTACAGTACTTTACAAAGGTATGCCAATGCAGATATTCAACACACATGAGTTTATGAACTCCAGTTGTTTATAAATCCCTGATAAAAAACATCACTGCACTGGAGGATGGACTTCAAGAGCCATTTTAGTTTTTACAGAAAAATAGTCGTTCACTTTGACTTTCTGCTTTACTTCCCTTCCGTTTTCAAGCAAATATTCATGCAGAGAAGTAAGGATGGGTTATACAAATGTACATAAGTACTTCAACATCCTTCCCCCATCTTCCATGCTACTCTGGAAGAAGGTTCTTCTTCAGATCCCCATACCTACACTAAACAGGCATCAATTCAGGAATCTCCAAACACCATACTCATCATTGCATCTCCATCTAAGATATATTATCCAAAGTGATGATTTGCCTTTTATTTAACATAACTAGGGTTTCACTATAAGTGAAACTTGGCCTTATTTTTATGGTCTATGCCATGGGCAGACAGGCTGTTGAGACACTTCTGCCCTAGCAAATCCTGGGAGCTATAATGCTTGAAAATCAACAGGTACTACTACATGGTTCTTGTTGCTGTCTCTACAAGTCCAATAGTTCCTCTGTTTCTTAAAAGTCACTCCCCCCATCTATCAATGATACAGTTCCCTATCTGAAGAGCGCCAATGCTATCACTGATTCACCATCACGCGCTTCAACAGTTGGAAGAGCTGGAGGCCTCTCTGTCTATACCAAGGAAAGCTTACCTCAATTCTTAACATGCACATCATTTTTATCAAAATGTGGCAAGTGTCAAAAGACAACAACATAATAATTACATACCACACTGCTGTACATCTCCAGTTCTTCTAATCTACTTAATATGTGTGAATAAACCAAAAAAGACTTTGCATCCAAATAACATGCCCAAAGTCAAGAGCATAGGCTGCGAACAGCAAACTGGAGTGGCATCAGAAATGTAAGCAGCCCGGTTGATTACTCAAACGTAAAATAAGAAAAATATTCCTTTTGCCACTGAATGATCAGCTAGGAGGTGCAACCACATCACCCTCCCTTCTTTCTTCAACAGTTGAAAACAATTTAAAGTTTTCTTTACTATTTCAAAATGGAAATTCCGCAGCTTCGTATGAATTTGAAACCACTAGAAACTTTACTGAAGGCTTCAGCTACGCGCTCATGAGAGAGTTATCAGCAATGCTCCACACGCTGCTCTGGCTTCAGATAGAAAATGTACTTGAAGGTACTACTCTTGATCTGTCCTAAATGTCTTACATGCAAATCTTCTCTCTCATCCCAAACATTCTTCCCCACGGTACCACTGCACCATCACAAAGAAATCTCTGGTTTATGTGACATCTCCTAGGAAGGGCATTTCCAGTGAGGAAACCAATTCTGAAATTAATTTCTCCAAGCCCCCTCTCACCCAGCTTGGCAGACACTTGATCTGCAGCGAGCTTTAAGGCAGGTGAATTGCCAAAACTTTTGAAGACCGTGTATTACTAACTATTTGGAAGACAACAGTTGTCTCGCAACATCAGGCTGGCAGCAGTTACAGAGCTCTGCCTCACCGGCTGACACCTCTGAGGCAGCGTTTTCAAGAAAAAAACCCGAAAAAGGAGCCCAGGGGATAGAACACCTTCTTCCAAAGGGCCTCTGCCGCCATCCTCCTCCCTCGCCCTTGCTTTCACTCCCTAGACCCCCACTCTCCATAAGGCTCTCCCACATCCAGCTCCCGCAGGGCACAAGTCCCACATTCACTCCTCGCACCTGCAACCGCTGCCCGCACGCCCACCC